>NW_015160946.1:49542-51261 GCF_001447785.1 Gekko japonicus
AGCGGGTTCTGTCAAGAGCTCTCTCAGCCCCACCGACCTCACAGGGTGTCTGTTGTGGGGAGGGGAAGGGAAAGGAGTTTGTAAGCCGCTCTGAGACTCCCTTGGGTAGTGAAGGGCGGGGTATACATCCAATCTCTTCTCTTCTTCTTCTTCTTAAGTGCACGGACTCTGATCTGGGAGAACCGGGTTTGATTCCCCACTCCTCCACTTGCAGCTGGTGGATGACCTTGGGCAAGCCATAGTTCTGATAAGAGCTGTCCTTGAAAAAGAGCCGTTTCTGTCAAGAGCTCTCTCAGCCCCACCCACCTCACAGGGTGTCTGTTGTGGGGAGGGGAAGGGAAAGGAGTTTGGAAGCCGCTCTGAGACTCCAAGTGAAGGGCGGCGGTATAAATCCAATCTCTTCTTCTTCTTCTTCTTCTAGCTTCCGAAATCTGACAAGATCAGGTACATACAGAATGAAATAACGTGTATTATCCTGGACAGTGACTATAAATATGCTGGGGAAGAGATATAAATATAGTCGTAACAGTGCAAGAAGTCCGTTGTAGAGCAAATTAAAGTGTCACCCTGAACAATAGATATAAAGGTGCCGAGCGATAAATATACCCGACAAGTTCCCCAGGCTGGTTTTTTTGTATATAAATATTTTTTATTTCATTTTTTAAAAAATAGGCTACAGGGGGAAAAAAGAGTATGGGGAAGGGAAAGGAATAAGGATGAGGCACTTTTCTTTTACAAATTCTGAAGACAAGGTTTAAAAAATGGATTAATAAATCTAAGGAAATCGTTATAATATTATAACATTACCAATAACGCTATCTCCCTGTAATACGTTTTCGCAATTCCCAAGTCCCCCAGGCTGCTGACTTGCATTGTACGAGTAACTTTTTCCGATATCCACGCTCGGTGATTAGTCCTTCCTCCTTGTGAAGAACACACCAGTCATTTCCACTTCAGACATTTAATCAGGCTGGTCTCGGGCCTCTCAGTGGCAGTCTTCTATCCTACAGTCTTCTTTTACGAGGAAGAAATCCAAGAAGGATGTGTCTCAGCTTCTAAACGTTCCCGTAAAGATGCAGAGCCGAAGTAGATGGGAGGGGGCCCCTCATCCCCCCCCCCTGCTATGGTGCCCGGCAGGATCAATCGCCTGCCATCATTTAAAAAAAAATTTTTTAAGGCTCTACAATAGCAGTGTGTCCCCATGGTCGATTCTTCACAAATCGTCTGCAGCTCAGTACCTTAACATATCAGACAAATGGATTTCCCTAGACAATGCTACTAAAAAAGGTGCAGATCTATTTTATTGCTAAATACCCAAGGGGACCTAATCGTCAATGCATGTATCCAGAATGACTCACATCTCAATAAGTCCTGCTCCATGGCAACCAGCTTAAAAGCAGGAACCTGAACCATTTCAGTTGCAAAAAACCTTCAAATCTAATGGCCCATGTTTGTTTGTTTATTTATTTATTTTTCACATTTGTAACTAACCGTGCCATAGTTAAAACATATAAAACATACAAAACATATTTACAGTGTAATGTTTGGGTTACATGCATAACACATTCTGAGGAGGGAAGAAGAAGAAGAAGAAGAAGAAGAAGAAGAAGAAGAAGAAGAAGAAGAAGAAGAAGAAGAAGAAGAGGAGGAGGAGGAGGAGGAGGAGGAGGAGGAGGAGATTGGATTTATACACCGCCCTTCACTCACCAAAGAGGTGGA
>NW_015160946.1:51439-97007 GCF_001447785.1 Gekko japonicus
CCCCCCCCCAAAGTCTCCAGGTATTTCCCAACCCAGACCTGGCGACCCTACATTTATTTGTTGCAGGACTTTTTAATTTTTTAAAATTTTAATGACAATGCTGGTTCCATGATTCCTAACCTGCATTTTTATTGGTTATCGTTTTACTTATTCTTGGGCTTTTTATCTCTGCCACTCTTTCGGCTTTAAGCGGACTCCCGTTTTAGAAGCGGCTAGATGGCTTTGGATTTCTGCTGGAGAGACCTCTAACTCGGGGATGCTTATTCAGGAATGAATCTTATTTAAAAGATGTCACCGGACATTTCACTTTTAATTTTTTTTGGTTCAGCTCTGGAAAAGCTTGCTTTTATACCGCTTGTGTACATGGAGGCTGATGCATGTTGGGGGTGATGAACTGTGAGCTGGCTTGAGGTGTTTATATGGAGGAGCAGGATAAGAATGTTATAATTTTTTCAAAGTGACAAGAGCTCCCGGTTTCCCAGGGCTGCAGCCTCACTTTCGGCTGCTGATAGCCTCCAACTAAATCTTGGTCAGAATCATTGTTCCCTCTAAGCTGAGTTAGAGTGAGCTAGCTCACAGTTTTTTAGCCTCCGGCTCACATATGTTTTGTCTTAGCTCAGGAAGGATGGCTCCAGAGCAAACTAATTGATATAATAGCCAAATCACTCACTCACAACTTTAATGCCTGTAGCTCACAAAGTAGAATTTTTGCTCTCGAAACTCCACAGCTTAGAGGGAACATTGGTCAGAATACAGAATTAACTTGAGATACCCCGCTCCTTATCTTTATCTAACCTCGTTTTAATAGCATAGATCGGGGGCAACGGGGCACCCTCCCAACACCTTTCCTGGTGCCCACCAGGCAGTGTTCCCTCTAAGCTGAGTTAATGTGAGCTGGCTCACCATTTTTTAGCCTCCTGCTCACACATTTTTGTCTCCGCTCAGGGAGGAGGGCTTCAGAGCAAGCTAATTTATGCCGCAGCCAAATGGCTGGCTCACAACTTTCATGCCGGTAGCTCACAAAGTAGAATTTTTACTCACAAGACGCCACACCTTAGAGGGAACATTGCCACCAGGTGCTTTTAGAAAGTGGGGCTTCTGCTCAGCAAGGCTTCTGATTGACCTTTGGAGAACTGATTGGCTGTTCAGGTTTTTTTTTTAAAAAAGAATGTTGCTTGAGGAGCAGCTGCTACCACAGCACGAGGATCTTCATTGTGTGGCTAAAGGTAAGCGGTTTGGTGAGTTACAGCAAACGCAATCTCATCAATGGGCCGTTATTGACAACACATCTCAGGTAAAGCTCAAGCCTTCACATCACACTTCCTTCCACAAGTGTGATGTGAAGCCTTGAGCTTTCCCTGAGATGTGTTGTCAATGACGGCCCATTGATGAGATATGCTTGCTGTAACTCACAAGAGTGCATATAACCTATTGGAAGATACAGAGGAATTTCACAGTACCCTTTTTAACCTGTTTTGAAGCCGCTTTTGATCTGTCGTGGAGTAAACCGGTATAGGGCTGCCATTTCACACATGGCTTTCCCCTTCCGGTAAAGAGCTGGATCTGAAGCGGTTTGCCATTTCAGACTGCACCGCTTTTTCCCCACCGTTTTTCGCCCACGCGGGCGATCTCCGGCTCTTTTTTTTTTTAACGTTCGCTTTATAGCGCTATAGCACTATAACAAAACACTCCAGGCATTCCAATGGCATTGATATATTGCTGTTCCGTTATAGCGCTATATTGCTGTTCCGTTATAGCGCTATAAGCAGGAGTTCCTTTGCATATTAGGCGACACCCCCCCCCAATGTAGCCAATCCTCCAAGAGCTTACAGAGCTCTTCTTACAGGGGCTACTGTAAGCTCTCGGAGGATTGGCTACATTAGGGATGTGTCACCTAATATGCAAAGGAGCTCCTGCTACAAAAAGAGCCCTGGAAATTACAAATATATTCCAGTAGGGAACCCATTCTAAAACGGTTCTGTCTGAAATGACAGACCAGAAACCGTTTGGGAACCGTTCCTCTTCCGGAATATATCGCCTGTCTGAAATTTCTCATATTTTTATATAAAAGAAATTACTTTACTATTGTTCTGATTGCTGCTATATTAACTGTATTTGCTGTTATTATGGTCTTTGACCGCAATAAACCACTACTTACTTATATACCAGAGCCAGATCTCCAGCTTCCACCAGCTTCTAGCATTTTTGGCTTGTCACCATTCTGTGGCAAAAGCAGAGGACTGACTTGGAAGGGAGACGGGGCATACCTTACCCACACATGAATCCCTTTCCCATGGGTCTTCCCGGGTGCTCTTGGGTCAAAGAAGAAGAGGAGGAGAGATTGGATTTATATCTCGCCCTTCACTCGGAGTCTCAGAGCACCTTACAAACTCCTTTCCCTTCCCCACAACAGACACCCTGTGAGGTAGATGGAGCTGAGGGAGCTCTTTCCAGAATTGTCCGTGAGAGAACAGCTCTGACAGAACTATGCCTTGCTCAAGGTCATCCAGCAGCTGCAAGTGGAGGAGTGGGGAATCAAACCCGCTTCTCCCAGATTAGAGTCTGTGCACTTAACCACTGCACCAAAGATCTCTTGGCTGAGGAAAAGGAGACAATATCGCACCGTGTGGCACCAGAGCTCTCTTCCTGGTTGCAACGGGGCTGTGCTTCCGGTATGCTAAAAGAAAAGTGAGGGCGGGGAGACACAGAAAGGTGTTTGGAAGATAGAAGGGGGAATGAAAGCAAGGGAACTGGGGAAAGGGAAGAAGGAGGAATGAAACAGGCGAGAAGGACAGAAGTCCCCACCCCTAAGGCCCCCATCCTGTGAAAATTTGCAGCCATTTTACTAGTATTCCATTGACCTCTGCTGGTTGTTCCTTCTCTTAAAAAACAGGAGATGCTTGCTTCCCTGAAGCATCAGACACTTGACCAAAAGTAGTGTCTGAAATTCCTCACATTGTTTATCAGTTACTGAGGAAGTTCTTCGAAATGAAGTTCTTAATATCCAGTCTCTTCGTTTATATTATTCTTCGTGCATCTTCACCTCAAGAGGAAATTTTTCTACTTTAATATTGTGCTTCTATGGTTGTATTTGTATTAATACTTTGGTCATTACTGAACTAGTGTTAGCGTCTTTTTCACACCGATTGCTATTCCCTTGTGTACCTACACTGTGTGTTCCTCTTTGGTTGCTGTTAAAGGTAAGCAGTGGCAGCCATTTTGTGGCTGGCTCTGCCTCCCATGGCAGCCTTCTTCTGACAGTGCCCATCACGCTATGTCAGAATTCCAAAGGTGCCCACAGTCTCAAGACGTTTGAGGATCCCTGGACAAACCATTACAGCCTTGTGGTCTGAGGGAGCAGTGTGGAAAGGTTCGATAGCTGAGGGACGGTTTTCCTGAGGCAACTGAAACCCTCCCGATAGTGTCATCCTAAAAAGAGTTACAAACCCTTCTAAGCCCATTGACTTACGTGGACTCGGAGGGTGTAGCACTGCTTAGGATGGTATTGTAAATCTTTCACTATGTTGTTTCGCTGTTAGCAGGGCTTTTTTTGTAGAAAAAGCCCAGCAGGAACTCATTAGCATAATTGGCCACATCCAACAACAGAAACTCATTAGCATACCCAGCCACACCAATGAGAGCATAGCTCATTAGCATATTAGGCCACACCCCCATGTTACCAGAAGTATAGTCATCCAGCTACACCCACCTTTTGCTTCTTATTCTGTTGACCTTGTTTCTTGTCAAAACCCAGGGCCTTTTTTTGTAGCAGGGGCTCCTTTGCATGTTAGGCCACACACCCCTAATGTAGCCAATCCCAATGAGTTTCTGCTGTTGGGTGTGGCCTGTTGTGCTAATGAGCTCCTGCTGGGCGTGGCCAACTCGGGAGCCAACCGGAACTCCGTTCCTGTGCGTTCCTGCCCAAAAATAGCCCTGGCTGTTAGACTTTGTCCCTAACAGAGATGTTTTAAATGGGAATATGAAGAGGTGTGGAAGGAGAGAAGTTGAACCCTGTGTGGCCTCACGAAACCCTCTCTTTGTCAACAGAGCCGTTGTGTGATGACATGTGCAAAACGGTGATCGCGGGGGGCGTCCTGCTGTCCTTCATCATCTCAGTTCTCCTTTCTTCCTACTTCATCCATCGTTACCACAAAAATTCTCCCAAGCCACCCATTGCCTCAGCAGAGATGACCTTCCGGCGCCCGGCCCAGTCCTACCCTATAAGTTACTCATCAACTAATGTCCGGCGACCATCAATGGACTCCGAGAACCAGGGGTCGGTAGATGCCTTTAAAATACCTGTAAGTAAACCGTACGTTCTAGCCCCTTATGGTGGTCTAATGTGGAAGGGATCTCGTCAGTGCTTTCGTTGGCTCATTGTCTCATTGCGAGAAAGCATTTCAGCATCATAATCTTTTGTGATGTGAAACAGGGATCATTCAAAAGCAGGAGTTCTTAACTTTGCTGGTCAGGCCACACACCAAAGGAATGTAGTAAGCAATGCTCCCTCTAAGCGGTGGAGTCCTGTGAGCAAAAATCCTACTTTGTGAGCTCCGGGCATTAAAGTTGTGAGCGAGCGATTTGGCTGCTGCATAAATAAGTTTGCTCTGGAGCCGTCCCTCCCTGAGCAAAGACAAAAATGTGTGAGCCGGAGGCTAGAAAACGGTGAGCCAGCTCACACCAACTCAGCTTAGAGGGAACACTGGTAGTAAGATAGATTCAGGTGGATAGCCGTGTTGGTCTGAAGCAGCAGAACAAAAGTTTGAGTCCAGTGGCACCTTTAAGACCAAGTTTTATTCAAGGCATACGCTTTCTATCTGAAGAAGTCTGCGTGCACATGAAAGCTTATACCTTGAATTAAATTTTGTTGGTCTTAAAGGTGCCACTGGACTCGAACTTTGTTGTCCTTGTGAGTTACCAAATAAGCATCACACATCAGTTTAATTTTTTTCCCAGCCTGATTGGTCTCCAGCGAACCTCACCCAGCTCATCATTTGGGAATAAATAATATATAATTCTGTTTTTGAGTGGCAACGTTCCATGTGCTCCCAAATCAGTTGGGTGCCTGAACTGTCACTCAGTAGGTGTCCCGTTTTACACTGGCTGCGTTGCCTGAGTCCCACCCACACATGCGCTGCCCAGCCTCTCGGCCCCAGTGGTTGTGACGGTAAACCATTGAGACTGTATCTTGAGGTGGCATGTGTATGTAAGGCAAGTGATATCAGTCGGCAGCCGGACGCAGTGGTTCCCTGGAGACTTCCAGAGCCCTCTGGAAGGTTGGGACCACAGCCGGGTATAATGCCATAGAGTCCACTGCCCAAAGGAGCCATTCTCTTCAGGAGAACTGATCTTGGTCATCTGGAGGTCAGTTGTAATAGGGTTTCCAGGTGCCAGTTGGAGGTTGGCTTATGTTGGTTTGGGGCGATGCAGTGGCAGCTAAGGTAGAAAAGCACCTCCTCCTATGCTATGTTTCCTGGGTTCCAAGAGTCTGGAAAACAGTTCCGTAGCCAGTTACAGGGTTGCCAACTCTGGGTTGGGAAATACCTGTAGATTTGAGGGGTCAAGCCTGGGGAGGGCAGGGTCTGGGGTGTGGAGGGACCTCAACAGACTATAACGCTATAGAGTACACTGCCCAAAGTAGCCATTTTCTCCCAAAGAACTGATCTTGGTCATCTGGAGATGAGGTGTAATAGCCCACCACCTTTGCTTCTCATTTGCCTTGAAAGCCGCTTGCTTGGGCGGCCATCACTCAGTCACGACTTGACAGCGCTTCATGTATGTAATGGTAAATGATCTGAAGGGAGTTTAGGATCTCCCTATCCATAATGTCCACAAGATCTAGAGTCTTACAGATTAGATTCTGTCACTTTGCCCCAACAAAGGTGGTCCCTGTGCATGAGCCGAATTCTAGAGGCCCAGCCGATATGGATGCTGATCTCTGTCCGCATCAGTTGCATGATGCTTATCCAAGCCCCACTGAAATGACCTGATGTTTCTCTTGATGTACGTGTGTATCCTCATCAAGGTAATGAATGAGGAGGACTTTAGCCAGAACCTTTAGTTATACCCAGAAAGTTACATCCCTCTGTTTCTACGCAGCTGATATAGTATAGAGCCAGAATGTTGTCATGCAGGGCTATTTTTGGGCAGGAACGCACAGGAACGGAATTCCGGCTGGCTCCGAAGTTGGCCACACCCAGCAGGAACTCATTAGAAGAAGAAGAAGAAGAGATTGGATTTATACCCCGCCCTTCACTACCCGAAGGAGTCTCAGAGCGGCTTACAAACTCCTTTCCCTTCCCCTCCCCACAACAGACACCCTGTGAGGTGCGTGGGGCTGAGAGAACTCTGACACAAACTGCTCTTTTTCAAGGACAGCTGTGCCAGAGCTTGTGACTGACCCAAGGTCACATCAGCAGGTGCAAGTGGAGGAGTGGGGAATCAAACCCGGTTCTCTCAGATTAGAGTCGGCACACTTAACCACTACACCAAACTGGCATAATAGGCCACACCCAACAACAGGAACTCATTAGGATTGGCTACATTAGGGGTGTGTGGCCTAACATGCAAAGGAGTTCCTGCTCCAAAAAAAGGCCCTGGGTTTTGACAACAAACAAGGTAAACAGAATAAGAAGCAAAAGGTGGGTGTGGCTGGATGAGCACACTTCTGGTAACACGGGGGTGTGGCCCAATATGCTAATGAGCTGTGTTGTCATGGGTGTGGCCTAATATGCTAATGAGTTCCTGCTGTTGGGTGTGGCCTATTATGCTAATGAGTTCCTGCTGGGCTTTTTCTACAAAAAGAGCCCTGCTGTCATGGTTAGGACATCCGACTACAATCTAGGAGATCTGGGTTCAGAGCTTTACCATGCCGCCAAAACTAGTCCACTGATCTTGGGCCAGTCACTCTTTCTCTGCCTAACCTACTTTGCAAGGGTGCTGCTGGCTGGATAAAATGAGGAGGAGGGACCTGTGTTATACACCACTTTGAGCCCCCGTTGAGATAAATCATGCAGTGGCTGAGAGCAGATGCTTCAGATCAGGAAGTCTCCAAATACTCTCTCTGCCAGGAAATCAGTAGTAGTAGCAGATAGCTGGAGATTTTGGGGGCGGAGCCTAGGGAAGGGAAGGGGTTTGGGCACAGTGCCTCCAAAAATTCATTTTCTCCAGGGAAACTGATCAAGAAGGGTAGCTGTGTTAATCTGTCTGTAGCAGCAGAAAAGAGCAAGAGTCCAGTAGCAGCTTAAAGACTAGCAGAATGTGTGGCAGGGTAGGAGCTTTCATGAGTCATGAACTCTCATCATGAGCAGTGACTCATGAACTCTCATCGCCTGCCACATATTTTGTTAGTCTTTAGGGTGCTACTGGACTCTGGCTCCTGTCCAGGGAAACTGATCTCAGCTGGAGATCAGTTGGAACACCAGGAGATCCCCAATCACACCTGGAGGATGACAATCTCACTCAGTAGCTTTAGGTAAGTCCTTCCCTGTTTCTTAGGTTCCCTGCTGTAATGGGAGGCAATGATTTCCCCCTTGTTAATAGTACAACAAACGCATTATATAAAACATCTTGAACTGTGTGTGTGTGATATATATTGCTGGTGTTTGCTCAGTTTCCTTCCTTTTGGGGGAAAAGAGCTAACATTCATTTGCGTTTTGAGAATTTTGAAAACAGCTTGCTGTGTGTCATCTGTCTGAAGATTAGACCCGTACGAGTAGAAAATTTTCCAATTCCGTGGCTGTTCCCTCTAATACAATAGCTTGTTTGTTAAGTTGGTATGGAACCATAAACGATCACTTGTTCTACTGGAATGAACAATTCGATTGCAGTTAACCAGTTCTCTGGAAAGTGTGCAGCTAATTATTTGAATGTTTCCTAGCAACCCTGTTACTTGGGTATTCCCTGTTGCAGCTGTGTGAACGGTAGGTACTAGCACAACAATATAAAGTTCATTTGCAAGCCTGAGAAATTTCATTTTCACTGAAATATCCGTTTTAAAGATGTATATAAACAGTCACTTAAAAATATATGTTTTACGTTTGGCTGGCAGTCTTTGTTGAATGTCACTTTTATCCTTTTTTGGGGGGGGGAACCCTTACTTTTTAAAATTATAAATCAAACCCCCAAACAGGAAAAAAAAGCCCAAGATATGTCCACGATCCAAGGAGACTAAGGAGGCTTCCTCCCGCTTAAGTCACTTTTTCTCCAACAGAAAAGCCACCAAAGTTGGAGTAGGCTGGAAGAAGTCTTCATACTTCGTTAAGTGGAGTGGGAGGGTGTCAGGTTCATCAGCAAGTAAATCTCCACACACGTTTCCAAGGAAGCATTATGCTTTATTAGATTACAAAACTGGTACCCTATCCACAGGATTCTTGTTAGGAATGACCATGGGGCGGAAACATCCTTACATATAGCAAGATGAAGCAAATGGCTAAGCAAATGAAATTTGAGTGCGCGTGCGGGAATTCTCCCGGCGGGAGGACGCATGATAAGCGGGAGAGTCGCAGGGCCTCATGAGAGCCGAAAGATTCACACCAGCGGTGGAACGCAAGCCCTCCCTCCTTCACAAGGCCAGACAGATAACGCCGTCTGGCAGCACTGGCTCTCACGGTCTCCCTAGCAATGTTTACGGCAAGCGGCAGAGCAGCGAGCAAGCCAGGATCAGAGAAGGGAACAAGCAAAACATGGCAGCTAGCTGGCAGAGGGTCAGAGGAGGATCAATCCCAGTGTCCTTGTGACCACCCCAGGATCTGTTGACGAGGCATATGGCGGGCATTACATTCTGGGGACTTACTTCCCAAGCATATGGGGGCCCAATAGGGTTGCCATCCTCTGATGGGGGTGGGGTATTTCCACTTTTGGGGGGCCCAATCCTGCATTTCATCACCCAAAGGTGACATCATCGTGCAGTGGGACGCTCTAGCATTTGGGTAAAAACTCTATGGTAACCATAGAGGTTTTTACCCAAATGCTAGAGCGTCCCCGAATGATGTGCCCAGCGCAATGATGTCACTTCCAGAAGACCCCGAGATCCAAGCTGTAGCCCCCCGCCTGGACGCAGGTAAGACCTGGCAACCCTAGGACCCTTTTTGTATCGGGACCACTGTGCATAAGGAGAAGGGGATGAAGCTGTCCCCCTGTAGTGTTTTCCTAACCTGAAAGGGCCCCAGAGAGCATCTGTTTGAACCACGAGGGGATTTTACACGTATTGATGGCAGCCAGCATGGTTTAGTAGTTAGTGTCAGACTAGGTTGTTGGAAGGCTGGGCTCATATCCCCACTTTGTCCTGGAAACTTGCCTGGTGGCCTTGGGCCGGTCATACACACTCGCAGCCTAACTAGCCTCCCGGGATTGTTGTGAGGATAATATGGAGAATCATGTAAGCCACCTTGGATCCCCATTAGAGAGAAGGATGGGGTATGGATGAAATAAACAAATAGATAAATGCACGAGTTATGGATGGACTACAGGTAAATTTGCCCGGCAGTGTCAACAGCAGCTCTCTGGGGATGTTTCCAATCAGGAAAACAGCACGGGGACGTGTTGTGGTCCTGATCCTAAATCGACACACACACCCCCGCAGCCAGGAATTAAGTCTCCAGCGTGGAACTCTCAGTGTACATCTGGTCAGCAGGTCCCAGGGGGATACGAGGATGCTGCTGCATTATCATTTGACCCTGACTATCTGTCTCTGACAATAGATAGTGTGGATGTGGCTGACGGCAGTGCTCAAATGGATTGCAGACAGCCCTCTAGCCTGCTTTCTCTCTCTGCAGGAAATAACAGCTTAGCCATGAATTTTCTGGTTGGGCTTGGGGGCAAAGCAGTCAGATCCCTCCTCTAGAAAACGGGGACTCATATTTTACATCAGTGGGCAGAAGATGTATTTAAACATTGAAAATAGGTTTGCCAGTCTCCAAGCGGTAATAAAATAACTGGAGGGACCATGGTGAAATACTATGACGCAGAAGTAAAATGAACACCGTACACAAAATATTCACCGCTACATTTAACCATAATTTTTACCAATTAAATAATACTAACACACTATAAAATGCACAGTTTCAATAATCACTATATACACTTATATGTGATATTCCACATTTACACCAATATTCTCAATAATACATCTGAAAAAGCCCCGAAGAGCTCCACAAAGCACGATTGCATATATGAAAAAGACCCCACTGGGTCAATTTACACAGTGGTATAATTGTGCAAAGTCTCTTATTTCAGAGTTCCAAGAAGTTCCAGTTTTGCCGAACTGAACTGAAATTGATTTTGCCAAAAGTTGATTTTGCTGAAGTTGATTTGGCAAAATGTTTCGCCAGACTGAAGTTGATTAGACAGTTGTTATGTTTGGGATGAAGCGTCTTATGACAGTTATGCTTAAGTAATGAAAGCTTTGGTTCCGTTTGATGTTGCGGTCCAGACGAAGGTCGAATAAACTCATTGACACTCCAGAATAGTGTGTTGGCCGCCTGGAGTCTTCTTGGAACTCCGAAATAAGAGACTTTGCATAATTAATCCTGTCTTGCCTTGAAAACCCTAAGGGGGTTGCATTAAGTTGGCTGCAACTTGATGGCACTTTCAGCCACCATAATTTCGCTATCTGGCAGAATTCTAACTCCAGAAGAAGGTAGGCTCCACAGGTGATATGAGGACACTGCTGACAATCAGCTGTATCCCATAGTACAAGGTACCGCAAGCAGAAAAGAAGAAATATAAATATTTGCAGAACCTGTTAAAGTCCTCAGTGCCTATGTGATCTTTCGATTAAACTGATTTTTTTACATAAAATTTAAATTTCTAAATATTTATATTATGCTAACCTGACATATCAGAAGAAGATCGGTAGCTGTGTTAAGTCTTTCTGTAGCAGTAGAAAAAAGTAAGAGTCCAGTAGCACCCTAAAGTCTAACAAAATTTGTGGCAGGGGATGACCTTCCGTGAGTCACTGCTCACTTCTTCAAGTGAGCAGTGACTCACGGAAGGTCATCCCCTGCCACAAATTTTGTTAGACTTTAGGGTGCTACTGGACTCTTACTTCTTTTCTACTGACCTATCAGAGGTGAAAAACTGAGAAGATACAGAACCACAGATAGTCCATCCAAAAGTACAGCAATATTCTAAAGATGGCACCTTGACATCTTTAAGATCAACGATAGAAGGGAAAAGATAGACTCCATCTTCAAAGCCAAAGAATTTTTGAGACATCAGCTGGGATTGGGGGAAGAATCTAAAGAGGAAGAAATTAAGTCAAGTGACTCAGCTGCCTTAGGAACGGATGAAGACTCTGCAGCAGAAGCGGGTGCGGGAGCAATGAAAACTGTATATGATTTTAGAGACAGAAAGCCGAAGTAAGGGCAGAAGGACTCTGATAAGTGGCTTTTTGAAGAAAAGAAGATGCTCAGAAAGTTATCTCAAAATAACTAATTTACTAATACAGAAAATGTGAAAAACAAGAACTCTACAAGTATATTGTTTTACTAACACTTTTAATACTAATATTTAGCTTGACATGAAGGGGGTCTCCCACTCTTGGGTTTTTAGTTAGTGTGGGTATCTTTCCTTTCTCCATAGTTGTAGTTTCCCTTCCTATATTTTTCGTTGTAGTTTGTAGTCTTATTGAAAAAATAAAAATACCCCTCCGGGGGTTTAAAAAAAAAAAGTACAGCAATATTCAACATAAAAATTATCATTCCCGGGTACTACATTAATGTTATCGGTGTCAC
The DNA here is from genome assembly GCF_001447785.1 of Gekko japonicus. Lineage (NCBI taxonomy): Eukaryota > Metazoa > Chordata > Lepidosauria > Squamata > Gekkonidae > Gekko > Gekko japonicus. The sequence continues at coordinate 63,175 of NW_015160946.1, forward strand.
TTCTATTACCAGAGAACACCAGGCATTCAGTTCCAGAACCTTTAAGCCAGTGATGCTCACTCAGCGGTACAGGAGCCACCTATGGCTCTTTGGCATGTCACCTGTGGCTCTTCTGAGCACTGTTCAGCTGTGTGGCATCTGCCCCATGGTTCAGGAGAGTGAGCCTTTTCGTTGATGGTCATTGCCAAGTGATTGCCACTGCATTAAACCTAGTATGGCTGGTTAAACAATGGTTAACTATAGAATTTGATGACTGTGATGCGTTGTGTTTTGATTTGATTTTTTTTTAACCTGGCACTAATACAGAGACATGTAGGAGAGCCCTTGTCAATGAAACACTGCCCGTTTGTGCAGTTTGTATGACCACCTACGAATGTTTGGGCCTCACTTTCATAGAAGCCGTGTGCGGGATGCTTCTATTTCTGAGTTGGTTTATATAACTATCTCTGCTCTGTGACTGACAGGGTTGAGAGCCTCCCAAAACAGAAAGACAGTTGTCTGCGATGTATAGATGAGTTCTCCAAAAAAAAATAAAAAAAATAAATTAAACACCTTTCCTGTCTTTCACTTTCACCAAGTTTAAAATTGGGGTTAATTTTTTTTTTTTTGCTTTGTTTTTGCAATGAATATTTTATCCTCTTTCCTGGCATCACTGATGCTTGGGATGGGGGAGAAATACATGACCTACAATAACCGCTGCCTGCTATGATAGAAATTGGCTTCATAATCTTATAAAGTTTCTATCAGAGATTCTGAAGATAGACGATTCGGGACTGAGGCCTGCAGAGCTGCTATGAATTGTGTCTCCTCATTGTCCGGTGGGAAGTTACATCTTGTGATCTAGGCTAGTTCAATAGCCGCGGTGAGAAAGAGATGGGCTTCCCCTCTCCTTGCAGTAAGGGTTGATGAACAAAGAAAATGGAAAAGAACAATAAAATCCTATCTTTGTGCCTCTGAGCTCAGGAAATTACTCTTAATGAGCCAGTCAGAGGGAAGCTTCTGGGACCCCTGACTGTGGACTCCAATTCCCAGGTGCACAAGTCTTAAAGATACAGAGCAGTTTTACTAAACTACAGATAATGCTGACTGGGGGCAGCATACTCATGCCTAAAAACACTCTTCAGGTGTAGGAGGATTGTACGTCCCATCAGCCACTGTGGTTGGCAGGCAGTATGGATTGGCCAAACCTGGTTTAAATATTAGCTGACTAGCTTTCAGCTTTTGCCAGTACCTTCTATTTGGTACTCTTCAGGCTGTAGCGTCTCCTGTTTTCAGCTGGGATTGCCAGCTGTACCTTGGGAAGTTCTTGGGGTTCTGGGGATGGTGCCTATGGAGGGTGAGATTCAAGGAAGGAACTCTGCGGGAATGTGATACCACAGAGCCCATCCTCTGAAGCTGCCAATTCCTTCAAGGGAATGGATCTCAGTACTCTGGAGATCAGTGGTAAATCCAGGAAAACTACAGCCCCCCCCGGTGGGTAACTACCTTTTAGCTCTCTTTGTTCTGAGATCAGCAGTGATATAATGCCCCCCCAGACCTAAATTCTGGCCTGGCCTTGCACAGCCCCAGCCTCACTGTCATGGGCCAGCCAGGGCTCAGCGATAGCGAGGACTCCTCAGGAGAAGAGGAGCCCCATGTAGTCAGCCTTGAGATCACAGAAGCTGACTGGCAGGAAAATGAGCTGCAGGCTTGTCAGGATTCACAGCCAACAACTGGTGCAGAGCCACTGACACCCTTCAGCCTTGATTCAACAGGTGAACCTCAGTTGGCCATTCCCAGCCCACCAGTATTGCTCACACCCTTAGAATGCTGCAGATGGAGGCTGAGAACAGAGCTACAGACAAGATGGCAAAGTGCACGCCTCCCGGCCCGATGCCAGCTGCTTGCTGGGTAGCTGCAGGATTGTTAGATGTGGATGCAACGAGTATGATAGATGCTAAGCCACCTACTCTGCCTTGCCTGACTTCTGGACCCCTGAACTTGGACTGAATGACTCTTCCTTGCCTGACTTCTGGCACCTTACTCAGAGCCTGCAAGCCATTACAGTTTGTGTCCACCACAACATTAGCAGCAGCCTGAAAGATGCTGGTTCCTCCCTGACACACTTGGCTGCTCAGAACCAGGCACTCCAAATGCAGGTACAGCAGCTGACAAATGCTTTGGCTAGGCTTCAACAGCAGCAAAGGGTTCTGCCGCCATGGTCCCTGCTACCCGTCCTCCAGGGAAATGTCGAGTGAACCCTCCAGAGATTTTGAGGGAGGCCAAGAAGAGTTCCATGCATTATTAGTGTGGTGGTTAGGAGTGCAGACTTTGATTCCCCACTCCTCCACATGCAGCTGCTGGTGTGACCTTGGGTCAGTCACAAGTTCTCTCAGAACTGTTCTCTCACAGGCAGTTCTCAAAAGAGCTCTCTCAGCCCCACCTGCCTCACAGGGTGTCTGTTGTGGGGAGGGGAAGGGAAAGGAGATTGTAAGCCGCTCTGAGACTCCTTCAGGTTGTGAAGGACAGGGTATAAATTCAATCTCTTCTCTCTCCTTATTGGCACACTGCAAGCTATACATGGAGCTGTGGGGAAGGGATTTTCCCAATGTTAAGGTCTGTTTCATAATAAGCCTTATCAAGGGCAAGGCTGCCAAACAACCAATGTTGTTTATGAACTCTCCACTGCTAAGTAATTTTACTAGTTTTGCGGCACATGTGAAGTCTGCCTTTGCAGACTCTCTGAAGGCTGAGAAGGCCAACTGGCGTATTTGGATCCTGTACCACAGGGAAGGCACTGTGGCAGACGACACCACAGAATTCTAGCTCTTGGCCCAAGACCCAGAGTGGAATGAGGCTGCTTTCATGGACCAGTATCTGGAGGGGTTGTCAGGGGAAGTGCTGGACGAGGTGGCCTGAGTCGAGTGACCTGCAGACCTCCAAGCCCTGACTGTGCTCTGCTTGTGAATCCATGGCTGCCTGGATAGCTGGAAGCAGGTCCATAAGGAAGTATGCCCTTGACCGGGAAGCCCACAATTGGTTCCAGGTTCCACCCATTTGTCCTGCTCCAACAGGGACCATGGTCGAAGATGCAGAGTATTACACCAGCTGGCCAGAGGGGGAGAAGCCTCAACTGCCAGTGTTAAACCCATGGCCCCAAGTGGGTATGGTCACCACTTGGGGCACACCTCGGAGTACCAAAGCCGTCTCGATACCGGCCCCTGGAATCTCCTAATTCCAATGAAGCTCTCGCTACCAGAGGGACACTGGTTATTGGTGTATGCAGTGATCAACTCTGGAGCCTCCTGTTCATATATGGATGCCAGTTTTGCCAAGCAACCCCAGGTGCCGATATGTGCTAAAGCGAGAGTCAGCTTTTACATTCAGGCCCCGTGACTCAGGAAACTCAACCTCTGGGTCTGCACATACAGAACCAGGAAGAGCAGCTCTGCATTGACATCACCTCCATACCCCGGTTTCCAGTAGTACTGGGGATGTCCTGGTTGGAAATGCACATTCCAGTGATCAAATGGTGCAAGTAGGATCTGCCCTTCCAAGACCCTTCTCCTCATAAAGCACCCCCTGTGCTTTTGGGACCTACCACCAGCCCAGATCTGCTAGCTCTCCTGGCAAAATACGTGGAGTATCAGGATGTCTTCTAGGAGAAAGGAGCAAATCCGTTGCCCCCACATCGGTCATATGATTGCGCCATCAACCTGGTACCTGAGGCTCCCTTGCCTACTGGACAGTCGCCCTCCCTGTCAGAACCCAAACGGGAGGCTTTTCGGGAATTCCCGGGCAAGAATCTGCAGAGCGGCTTCATCCATCCATCTACATCCCAAACCTCGGTCCCTGTCTTGTTTGTAAAAAAGAACTCTGAGGAATTACACCTATGTAGGGACTACCGGGCACTCAGTCAAATCACCATCAGGGACCATTATCCACTGCCACTGATTCTGGAGCTTCTGGACCGGTTGGTGGGGGGGGGGAGAGATACCCCAAGCTGGATCTTCGAGGGGCTTGCAACTTGGTGTGCATACATTCTGGGGATGAATGAAAGACCGTGTTTGGTACCCGATCTTCTGGGGCTTGCTGGACTGCTTCGTCATAATCTATCTTGATGACATTTTGATCTTCTCTCAGGACCCAGCTGAACACACTGAACCTGTGAGGACCGTCCTGCAGTGCCTCTGGCATCATGGCTTGTATGCCAAGCTGGGAAATGTGTGTTCTGGGTGCCATGGAATTCCTGGGCCACCTTATCACCCCCCAAGGCATAAAGATGGGACCCCCCCCCCCAGAAGGTGGAGGCTGTGCTGTCCTGGCAGGCACCCCAGAATCAGGAGGAGATCCAACAGTTACAGGGCTTCGCCTGTTACTATTGACAGTTCATCCCAGAATTTGCTTCCATAGCTGCATCCAGTGTTCCCTCTAAGCTGAGTTAGTGTGAGCTAGCTCACAGTTTTTTAGCCTCTGGCTCACACATTTTTGTCTCAGCTCAGGGAGGATGGCTCCAGAGCAAACTAATTTATGCAGTGGCTAAATTGCTCGCTCGCAACTTTAATACCAGTAGCTCACAAAGTAGAATTTTTGCTCACAAGACTCCACAGCTTAGAGGGAACATCCCTCACCAAGTTGCTACGGCCCCAAGAACTTTTCAATTGGTCAGCGGACTTTCCAGAAGTTGAAGACCCAGTTTGCAACCAAGCCAATGCTACGTTACCCAGACCCAAGCCTACCATTCGTGGTTGAGACGGATGCCTCTGGTGTCACCACTGGTGCCCTGCTATCTCAGCGTGAAACCACCACCAGACCAATGTCCCCTCTAAGTTGCGGAGTCTTGTGAGCAAAAATTCTACTTTGTGGGCTACTGGCATTAAAGTTGGAAGTGAGCGATTTGGCTACTGCATAAATTAGTTAGCTCTGGAGCCCCATCCTTCCTGGGCTGCGATACAAATGCGTGAGCCAGAGGCTAAAAAACTGAGAGCTAGCTCACACTAACTCAGCTTAGAGGGAACACTGCACCAGACCTCTACAACCTTGTGCCTACTATTCATGGCAACTCAATACTGCCAAGAAAAACTACACCATCTAGGAGTGGGAACTATTGGCTGGAAAGTCAACTTTTGAGGTCTGGTGGCAGTATCGGGAAGGTGCCTGACATCTGGTGCAGGTTCATACGGACCACCGTAACCTCAAGCCCTTGCCAACTGCCCGCTGATTGAACCAGAGGCAGATTTTTCCCCTCTCCCGGTTTAATTTCACAATTATTTATATCCCGAATTCCCAGAACAAGCTGGCAGATGCCCTCCCTCGAAAACCAGAATTTGCTTCTCCAGATTTTGAGGAGCAGCCCCTGACCAAAGATGAGTAGTTACAGGGTTGCTTCTCAGTAGCTGGCTGCAAGCATGGCCCTTAAGCACAGGGACCATAAAAAGCAGCCAAGAGAGGCTGTTAGGCATGGATGCAACACATACGATAGATGCTGGGCTACTGACTCTGCCTTGCCTGACTTCTGGAACCCCCAGCCTTGGACAGAACGACTCTGCCTTGCCTGACTTCTGGCACCTGAGACTTGGAGCCTGCAAGCCAGGGCATTCACCCTGAACATGAAAATATGCGAGCTGTGACCAGTCTTCCCTCTAAGCTGAGTTAGGTTTTTAGCCTCCAGCTCGCACCTTTTTGTCTTCGCTCAGGAAGGATGGCTCCGGCGCAAACTAATTTATGCAGCAGCCAAATGGCTCACTCACAACTTTAATGCCAGTAGCTCACAAAGTAGAATTTTTGCTCACAAGACTCCACAGCTTAGAGGGAACATTGGCTGTGACCATGTACCATAAGAAAAGCTTTTCTGTATTATACTAAGCCACATGACCGAAATTCAAAGCTCCATACAGAGAACATGTTTACAAAGCACTGGAGGATTCTCCCTCCCCTTTCCGTGTTCCAACATTTGGGTTTTCCCAGAATTCCAGCATTTGGCAAGGTCTGCAGCGCTGGCAAGGTAGTTGTCCAGCTAGCGAATTATGTATTCCAATGGCATTCATTTAGCTCATGCGTTTATGAATTCCAGGTTTCCGGACAGGATTGTATTGCAGTTTGCACCTCCCCCCCCCCCCCCCCCCCCACTGCCTGCAGTTGCCTAATGGAAAATTCTAATTATTTGTCATGTTCCAGTTTCCAGACACCTCAAACAGAGGTCCCTACAGAGGGATATCAGCTGAATCTGGCTCAGAAATCTTGCAGATCACAGTCTCACCAGAAGCACTATATAGACAGGCTCAGCTGAATTTGACCTGGGTACGGGATGGTATCTCTGTGTACACGATTGAGCGAGGGGGCAACAGTGTGGCAGATGAAGTTAGCTTACCCTTAGCTTCAAGTATGGGCTAATGGGGTCTGAACTTGCTGAAACTGAGAGGGGAAAAGATCTTGGGGTCTTCGTGGATAGCTCAATGAAAGTGTCAAGCCAATGTGCTGCAGCAGTGAAAAAGGCAAAGTCTGTGTTAGGGGGGTTATTAGGGCAGGGAAGTAACATAAATCAGCCAATATTATAATGCCCCCTTATTAGAGATGTGAAGGCCCGGAGAAATTCGGGAAAAAACCCAGGTTTTTTTCCGTTTTTTTCCTAAAGCCTTTTTTGTTTTTTTCCGAAAAATTGAAAAAATAAAATAAAATGACTATAGAATGTTTTATTTTAACATGATGAATAAAATATTTTAAGACAAGGTGTTCAAATATTTTCCAAATCATTTCTAAAATATATATATATGGTATTAGATTGATCTAATTTCTGTGCACTGAGGACAAGCAAGTCCTAGGTTACAAACTGAACCCTCCAATGCAAGAACAAGATGCATTTCTTCCTTTAGGAGGTGCGATTGTCAGAAGAAAATAAAAAGGTTTCAGTTTTGTTTTTGCATGTGGGTGGGTATTCTGTTTGTAATAACTGTTTGGATACACTATATTTTTAATATGCTAGTTGTGATAATTTCATGCCAAGTAAAAATGTCCATAGTCATATTTTATGTTCCTAAAGTAACAGAATGACTTTCAATCTGGAAAAGACAAAATAAATGCTAATGTAGCATTTTTTTTTCAATTTTTCCGAAAATTTCTGTTTCCCCCTCGAAAAAAACTGGGGGGAAAACGGGGTTTTTTCCGAGCTTCAAAATTTCCGGAAATTTTACATCTCTACCCCTTATAGATCTATGGTGCAGCCTCATTTGGAATGCTGTGTACAGTTCTTGTCACCCAATCTCAAAAAGAGCTGGGGGAAAATACAGAAGAGAGACATGACAGAGGTTTATAAAATTATGCCTGGGGTGGAGAGAGTTGACAAGGAGAACTTTTTCTCCCTCTCCCAAAATACTAGACCTCGAGGGCATCTGATGAACCAGAAAATACTAGACCTCGAGGGCAACTGATGAACCAGATGGGCAGTAGGTTTAGGACAGACAAAAGGAAATACTACTTTATTTATTTATTTCCATTTCTATCCCACCCTCCCCGCACGCAGGCTCAGGGTGGCTTACAAGGCACAAAGTGCTATAAAACAGATAAATTAAAACAACAGAAGCTCAAAACATTAACAACTCACAGGATGCATGAAGGACTAAAATTGCGCACTCTCCATTGCATATCAGGGGGAGGTCAGAAGTCAGAAGGGGGACGCCATGAGCCATGATGTTCCAATTTCTCATCAGCCCACCCCGGCGGTCCTGCTCCGCAGTTATACGGTGGTGGTAGTGGCGGCGGCGGCAGCCCCTACTCAAAAGCCTGGCGGAAGAGCTCCGTCTTGCAGGCTCTGCGGAACTGTAAAAGGTCCCGCAACATTTAAACATAAAAGTGTCTTGAGTTTATTAGAATTTACAAAGTCATTGGACTGGATCCTACCAGCTTTTCCAGTGGCCAAAGAGGGAAGAAGGGGCCTCTTTTACCCAACCCCAAAAGTTATGCCAGGGAAGATGGGACCAATGTGGATAAATGTTGTATTAGTTCGTCCTTTTGAACAGTGTTGCATACAAACCTCTTAAAAACCACAGAGTCTAAACCTCCTCTAGTTTCTGAAGGCTTTGGTAATACAACAGAATGTTTACAAAGAGCTTGAGATTGTGCATGTATGTTGAGCAAAAAGCTGGAGTATGCTTATGAAAGTGAATTGGGGGTGGGGCTGATTAAATACTTCCTCTACCACTTCTGAATAGACTGATGGGATTCTAAATTTTGTTTCCTGGGCTGCAGATGCCCAGCCCAAGTGCTGTAGATTTGGTTTTGAAGTTGCAGTCTCAGTAGCACCCATTTCTACATATAATTGCCCATCAAGGCAGGTTATGGCCATTTGGTGGACGAATACAACAATGTAATAGACTTCAGTCCACACTGAACAGTGGGGCAACAGTGGGAGGGCTTCTAGTGTCCTGGCCCCACTGATGGACCTCCTGATGGCACCTGGTATTTTTGGCCACTGTGTGACAGAGTGTTGGACTAGATGGGCCACTGGCCTCATCCAGCATAGGCTTCTCTTGTGTTCTTAAGGAATTAGATAGATTCATGGAGGAGAAATCTTATCAGTAGCTACTAGCCATGGTGACTGAGGGGAACCTCCTAATTCAGAGGCAGTTAACCAGGAGGCAACATCCAAGGAAGGTCTCAGCCTCTATGCTCTGTAGTTGGATCTCCAGAGGAACTGACTGGCCACTGTGTGAGACAGGATGCTGGACTAGATGGACCACTGGATCAGACCCAGTCTCTTCTTCTTGTGTTCACACATAACACCGTGCTCTTGGCAACTCAGACAGAAGTCTACCACCCCTAAAATGGCTTGTTTTGTGTAATCCAGTGTAAAACACCCAGGACACTCAAAACCGGGGGGGGGGGGCATTTTAATTTTCCAGGCCATTCCATTGCAGACCTGAGAGTGGCTGTCCTCAAACAGAAGCTTCAAGGGGAGATTACAACGTGAAATTGCTGAACTTGAATTTATTCACAGGTTCAGAACAATGCCCACCCCGGGGGCTGAATAGGGACATGAGAGTCACTACAGCTCTCATGACAGATGCTCATTTTCTGTCCCCATGCATTTCCCCTTTGCTCTAATCAAAATAATTACTATGCACATTGAACCTCTGTATCCTGAGTTCCTTCTCTGAGTTCCCTCCTACCTTCTAGCTGAGATATAAGGACTTGGAGGTCTCCATTTCAACTCGTATCTGACTACGGGAGCTTTGACTCATGAAAGTTTATATCCCCAAAATCTTGTTGATTTCTAAGATGCTTCTGGACTTGAATCTAGTTGTTTTGTGTGGGGACAAAGAAACATTTTCTTAACAGGGGATTCATTTTCCATACTTCCCGTTTGGCCCAACGCAGACTGATGTTCACAGTGGACTGAATCAAGAGGAGAGGGAAATGTGCATTATTTACTTAGAAGTTTATACCCTACTTTTCTCTCCCAGTGGTCACCCAAAGGGACTTACAACAGTATTCTCCCCTCCTCGCAACACAACAACCCTGTGAGGTAGGTGAGACGGAGAGTGTTTGACTGGCCTAAAGTCCTTCAGTGAACCTCCATGGCATTCAAACCCAGGTCTCCCAGATCTCAGTATGACACTTCAGCCACTGCACCTGTGACATGTTGATGGACTTCCAGTGTTCCCTCTAAGCTGAGTTAGTGTGAGCCAGCTCACAGTTTTTTAGCCTCCAGCTCACACATTTTTGTCTTCGCTCAGGAAGGATGGCTCCAGAGCAAACTAATCTATGCAGTAGCCGAATCGCTGGCTCACAACTTTACTGCCAGAAGCTCATAAAGTAGAATTTTTGCTCACAAGACTCCACAGCTTAGAGGGAACATTGCATTACAACTCATCCAGTTGTGCTCCTCTATTTTGTCCACAGGAGGACCCCAAGTGGGAATTTCCTCGGAAGAATCTGGTGCTGGGCAAGACGCTTGGGGAAGGAGAATTCGGGAAGGTCGTCAAGGCAACTGCGTTCAGACTGAAAGGGAAAGCTGGCTATACAACAGTGGCTGTGAAAATGCTCAAAGGTACTGTCTCTCTGTTGCTTGGAAAGATCTGCAGAGGGTTGGATAATTTCTGCAGACATATTTCGTGTGTGTGTGTGTGTGTGTGTGTGTGGTGGGGTCTACTTTGGAAGCAAAAAGCTGTCCAAGAGCAGTCCGTCTCTCCCACATGCACATACACATTATATTTGGGTGTTTAAAGTAAAAGGTAAAGGTTCCCTTGCTCGAAAGCCAGTCGAGTCCGACTCTAGGATTGCGGTGCTCATCTCCATTTCCAAGCTGAAGAGCCAGCGCTGTCCGAAGAAGTTTCCGTGGTCATGTGACCGGCATGACTAAACACCAAGGCGCACGGAACGCTGTTCCCTTCCCACCGAAGTGGTACCTATTTATCTACTTGCGATTTCGAACGGCTAGGTTGGCAGGAGCTGGAACTAGAGACGGGAGCTCACTCCGTCATGCGGCAACTCAGGTCTCGAATTGCTGAACTACCGACCTTCCACAGCCTGCAGTTCAGCGTCTTAACCACTTGAGCCACCGCAGCTCCATTTGGGTGTTTAAAAGTATTCTATTTATACATGACATTTTGTTGCGCTGTGCTAACGAGGCCAGTCATTTTCACAAGGGCAGGAGGGTAGCATGGCCCCTTCTGCTCATTTAAAGTAATTTATCAAAGTCAGGTTTTCAGGAAACTTGTTTTTCATCTTTGCATTAAAACTGAGCCACGCAATACCCAAGAGAGTACTGTGTCGAATCCTCCCTCCACCATCTCTCTCCAATCCACCATTTCTCTGCCGATATACCAGAGCCGGTTACAGTGGAAGCAAAGCTTTGGATTAATGCCTTTAATTACTGGCTAAAATTGATTTTTTTTTGTTTTGTTTGCCAATTGGACTCATCCAGCTTGTGATGCAATGCTCCCTCTAAGCTCTGGAGTTCTGTGAGCAAAAATTCTACTTTTTGAGCTACTGGCGTTAAAGTTGTGAGCAGGTGATTTGGCTGCTGCATAAATTAGTCTGCTCTGGAGCCATCCTTCCTGAGCTAAGATAAAAAAGGGTGAGCCGGAGGCTAAAAAACTGTGAGCTGGCTCACAGTAACTCAGCTTAGAGGGAACACTGGATGCAAGATAAGTGTTTACCTGTATGGAGAAAAAACCCGAGAAGATAAACTGACTTATTATGGCCTTACTGAACAATTCATACGCTCCTTGGGATATCTACAGGCCAAATCAGTTATAAACAGGGGTCATTTCCTGCAGGAGCGCACAGGAACGGAGCTCTGGCAGTAAAGAGCCCAAGGGGCGGGCACATGCAACAAGTCCCACCCCCTGCTCCCAGTAGCCCTCAATCAGAGCAAGAAACAGCCAGGTAAGTTGCAGAGCCCCCCCCCCCAGACTCCCAGTCCAAGACAGTCCAGTAGCACCTTTAAGACCAAGTTTTATTCAGGTACAAGCTCTCCCTCCTCTGCGAGGACAGATCTGCACGTTCCCCCCCCCCAATAGCTAGCAATCTAAAACAGTCCAGTGGAGCCTGAGCAGTGGGTGTTGCCTTCTGACACACTTCCAGTGATGTCAGGGGGTGTGGCATATGCAAATAAGTTATGCTAATGAATTGTGCTAATGAGCTCCTGCACCTCTTTTTCTAGGAAATGACCCCTGGTTATAAAGCAGAGTCTTGGATATGGAACTGCAGATCCAAATGAGTAAAATTAAGAATCCTTTACTTGATCTAGCTACTTGTAGTAAGTTAAGTCTGGGAGCATAGGTTAAAACACTAGAGAACGCCAAACACAGAAGATTTTTTACAGTCCTAAGATATAATGCTTTGCCCCTCTGCCATTTTAGAAGCCAGATATAATAAAACCACGTGAAGGGAATGTGTTTGTAGAAAGGGAGAAGAAACTTTGGAACATGTGTTTTTTGATTGTAGATTATACCAGCACAATAGAGAGGTATTTATAAATCCCATTATTAAATCACATCTAGGGCACAGTGAGCAAGGGACTCTTCCTCTCAATTATGTTGGCAGATAAAAATCGGAATATAACTCATATGGTGGCTGAATTTGGTTGATTAGCCAACTGCATTAGGAGAGAGTGGAAGGATCGTAACTAAGTGGTTAAATTGATTTTATCTGATTGGTAATGGAATTTGTAAATATTTTTAATGTTTTAACATTTTTAACATACTGGGGAATTTCACATTACCCAGTTTCACCCAGTTTCAAGCCGGTAATGATCTGTTTTGAAGTGAACCGGTATAGGGCTGCCATTTCACACATGGATTTCCCCTTCCGGTAAAGAGCTGGATCTGAAGCGGTTTGCCATTTCAGACTGCACCGCTTTTTCCCGTTTTTCGCCCGTGTGGGCGATTTTTGGCTTTTTTTTAAACGTTTGCTTTAGAGCGCTATAGCGCTATAGCAGTATAACAAAACACTCCATGCATTCCAATGGGATTGATATAATGCTATTCCGTTATAGCGTTATAGCGCTATAACGCTATAAAGCAAACGTTCCAAAAGAGATCGCCCACGCGGGCGAAAAACAGTGGGGAAAAGCGCATCGGAACCGGGAGAGGAAACTGAGGAGTACTTGGAAGGGGTTGACAGGTAAAACGCTTCAGTCCCGTTTCCTAAACGGGACAGAAGCGATTGTGTATGAAATGACAAATATATTCCGGAAGGGAACCGGTTCTCAAACGGTTCTTTCTGAAATGACAGACCAGAAACCGTTTGGGTACCGTTCCTCTTCCGGAATATATCGCCTGTCTGAAATTTCTCATATTTTTATATAAAAGAAATTACTTTACTATTGTTCTGATTGCTGCTATATTAACTGTATTTGCTGTTATTATGGTCTTTGACCGCAATAAACCACTACTTACTTATATACCAGAGCCAGATCTCCAGCTTCCACCAGCCTCTAGCATTTTTGGCTTGTCACCATTCTGTGGCAAAAGCAGAGGACTGACTTGGAAGGGAGACGGGGCATACCTTACCCACACATGAATCCCTTTCCCATGGCTCTTCCCAGGTGCTCTTGGGTCAAAGAAGAAGAGGAGGAGAGATTGGATTTATATCTCGCCCTGCACTCGGAGTCTCAGAGCACCTTACAAACTCCTTTCCCTTCCCCACAACAGACACCCTGTGAGGTAGATGGAGCTGAGGGAGCTCTTTCCAGAATTGTCCTTGAGAGAACAGCTCTGACAGAACTATGGCTTGCCCAAGGTCATCCAGCAGTTGCAAGTGGAGGAGTGGGGAATCAAACCCGGTTCTCCCAGATTAGAGTCTGTGCACTTAACCACTGCACCAAAGATCTCTTGGCTGAGGAAAAGGAGACAATATCGCGCCGTGTGGCACCAGAGCCCTCCTCCTGGTTGCAACGGGGCTGTGCTCCGGTATGCTAAAAGAAAAGTGAGGGCAGGGAGACGCAGAAAGGTGTTTGGAGGGTAGAAGGGGGAATGAAAGCAAGGGAACTGGGGAAAGGGAAGAAGGAGGAATGAAACAGGCGAGAAGGACAGAAGTCCCCACCCCTAAGGCCCCCATCCTGTGAAAATTTGCAGCCATTTTACTAGTATTCCATTGACCTCCGCTGGTTGTTCCTTCTCTTAAAAAACAAACAGGAGATGCTTGCTTCCCTGAAGCATCACACACTTGACCGAAAGTAGTGACGTAAGACAGACGAGACAATAAGTGGCCAACGAGACTAGCACGAGCTTATTGTATGGGCTGCAGATACAAGTTTCTGGAAGGCACAGCAAAGATGAGGAAATGATTTCCAGTTATAAATCTGTAGGGCTAGAAAGAAGCCGAAGGCCGCCTAGCCAAGCCGTCTGTACTAGGCGGAATCCTCTAAACTATAAACACTCTTCAGAGATTAGGTAAATAAAGGTAAAGGTCTCCCTTGCTCGAAAGCCAGTCGAATCCGACTCTAGGGTTGCGGTGCTCATCTCCGTTTCAAAGCCGAAGAGCCAGCACTGTCCGAAGACGTTTCCGTGGTCATGTGGCCGGCTGACTAAACACCAAGGTGCACGGAACGCTGTTACCTTCCCACCCAAGTGGTACCTATTGATCTACTTGCAATTTCTTGCTTTCGAACTGCTAGGTTGGCAGGAGCTGGGGCCAGAGACGGGAGCTCACTCCGTCATGCGGCACACTCGGATCTCGAACGGCTGAACTACCGACCTTCCACAGCCTGCAGTTCAGCGTCTTAACCACTTGAGCCACCGCAGCTCCTCTTCAGAGATTAGTTTGCATAATAATCCAAATTATACTGTGGTCAGTCATGCGCAACAGCTTGCCATGATGCTGTGTGCGGGGCAAGTAATAACTTAAAGTGGCCGCATCTGGCCACTCCTCAAGATTGGTCTGTGGGGTTTCTTTGAAGACATAACAGTATTTTTCTTGTGTGAGCAGATATCTGAATAAATAATCTCTCTCAGGGCGATATATCTTTGAGGGGGAACAATAATCAATAACGATAATAATTAAATAGCGATGATCATAATCAAAGAGTGCTTTCAGTTAGGTCACTTCAGAGTTACCGTTGGAGTTCCTTAATTTTGTTCTCAACCCCGTCCATCAGCCCCATTGTCCCTTCCAGGCGAAATGTTCCAAGCCATCAAATAACTCACCTAGTTTGAAAGACAGGTAGCAATACTCGGACCTCAATCCACCATGCAGTCCTCGTACCTTCCTCTGTAGTAGAATGATGGGACTGAAACTTCAGGGGTTGTTATGGCAACCAACTGCCACCAGGGCATGCTGGATGGAATCTAGTGAGGCCAAGTATTGGAAGCTAATCAATTAGGATCAGTTTCCAAAAATGGGAAAAATGGGTTCCGGTACACATTGTCACTGTGTGTGGGGTTTTTTGCCCTGTTTAACTGCCTTCCCTAGTTGACATCCCTCTATTCTATCCTCTCACAAAATAAAAAAAATGCATTTTTGGACCTATGTAGTTGCCTTCTGGAGCTGCGGTGGCTCAAGTGGTTAAGATGCTGAACTGCAGGCTGTGGAAGGTCAGTAGTTCAGCAGTTCGAGACCCGAGTGCACCGCATGACGGAGTGAGCTCCCGTCTCTCGTTCCAGTTCCTGCCAACCTAGCAGTTCAAAAGCAAGAAATTGCAAGTAGATAAATAGGTACCACTTCGGTGGGAAGGTCACAGCGTTCCGTGCGCCTTGGTGATTAGTCATGCCGGCCACATGACCATGGAAATGTCTTTGGACAGCGCTGGCTCTTCGGCTTTGAAATGGAGATGAGCACCGCAACCCTAGAGTCGGACTCGACTGGCTTTCGAGCAAGGGAACCTTTACCTTTTTACTAGTTGCCTTCTACTGATTCAGACCATTGGTCCATCAAGGTCAATATTGTCTAGTCAAACTGGCAGCAGCTCTCCCGTGTCTCGGGCACAGGTCAACTACTGCCTGGTCCTTTTGACTGGAGATGCCAGGGATTGAACCAGGGACCTTCAGCATGCCAAGTAAATGCTCTGTTGCTGGGCTATGGTCCCTCTCCAGTCAGTTCTGAGGCCACTTAATAAATACAGATCTTGAAAATATACACCCAAGTATGTTTCTAGAAAACGAAGCTGCCAAGTATGGAGTGAAACACGCTTGCTTAATTTTCTCTCCATGATGAGACCGGGCCATCTGGCTCCTGTGAACCCTTATCTGAAATTCAAGGAATCCATCTTCAGTCCCTCTATCCATATTGCTAGGAGGATGCCATTTCCTTAAGAATATCTGCCTTCAACACTCTTAGAAATATGCATTGTTGCTTTACTAACCAGTTCAACAAGACAGCATTGGATGGATTTGGTTCTTTCTTCCAGAATTTGTCTTTCATTTCTTCACTGGTCTCTTGCTTCAGCTCTGTGGCAAAGAAATGGTCCCCCACCCCTGAGTGAGTTAGGACCCCTCAGGGATCCCCCGGATACCCTCATGGGGACTCTCTTATCCCTAGGACCTCAACAGGCTGTCAGAGACTGTCGACTTCATTGCTGACCTCACAATGTCAAGCGTTTCTGGCTGACTGGATAACACATTACCAAGTTAGGACAAGTAGTTGTCCTTAGGTTAGCAAAAAGGGACAGGGCTTCTGTTTCTTTTTGGTAGACGTGAGGATTTCAGCAGGCAGACTGCAGCGGACTCCGTGGAACAGAAGTGCCCCCTTGGGGGTTTGCTTTCAGAAAAGAACAGCAGGATATAAATATTAAAAGGATGTAAATAAATACCTGCAATAGCTGAACCACCTGTGTTCCAATGGGAAAAAATGGACCATACTGTCACGTTATATTGGTAATCATCAGATGAAAAACTAGCCTTGGGATTTCCCCCCGCCTCTCAAAACTGAACAGCATGCTAATTTGAAGCAAGTAAGCACTAAAGACAGCCAAGTAATAACTGAGTACTTGTCTGAGGATATTGTAATTAGGGGTGGTATTTTTCGGTTCGGATATCCCAAACCCGAAAAATATCGGCATATGCTGATATTCCCGAATCCCAGTATCGGTATGATATCGGGATTTGGGAAATTATCGGTATAGCTGAATTAATTCAGCTCAATTATACCCTATAGGGACTGTCCCCATAGGGTATAATGATCCCCCCAGTTGCGGGCGGGGGCCTCAAGCTCCCATCATTCAAGGGAAGGCAAATTGCGCCACTGTGGTGCGACTCCAGAGTGGGGGGAATTAAACTTTAAACCCCCTCAGTCTTTGGAGTCACTCCGCAGAGGCGGCACGCTTCTTCCAGATCAGGCAGAAGTTTCTCCTGGGTTCCCTTCTCCCCCCCCCCTTCCGTTCACTCCGCTTGGAGGCTAGGCAAAGGGAGAGAGGGAAGAATGGATCCCAGGTGCTTCTGCCTGTCAGAGGGGCCGGCCCCTTGGCCCCTCTGTCAGGCAGAAGTGCCCGAGATCCTTTTACTCTCTCTCCCTCTTTGGTATCCCCCCCCCCCAAATATGTGGGTATGCCCACATTGGCCAGCCAAATCAGATCAAAGAATCTGGTTTGGTGAATTGGCCGTCCCGCAGAATGCTGTAGAGGCATTATCCGGGTTCCGGATCGGACCGGCCAAGGCAAATTCACATCCCTAACTGTAATACGGTGTGTGTCATGTGCCCTCAAGTGGCTTCTGACTTAAGGCAACCCTGTGAGATGATGACCACGAAAACATCCTAGCCCCAGCCTGGATGGCCTAGGCTAACCCAGTCTCGTCAGATCTCAGAAACTAAACAGGGTTTGGCCCTGGTTAGTACTGGGATGGGAGACCACCAAAGAAATCCAGGGATGCTACTCAGAGGCAGGCCGGTTTGTCTCTTGCCCTGGAGACCCTACGGAGTAGCCATAAGTGGGCGGCACCTTAACAGCCCATCCCATTGCCACCGAAACATCCTATCCAGGGGTCATGTCGTAGAAAAAGAGGTGCAGGAGCTCATTAGCATAACTCATTTGCATGTGCCACACCCCTTGACATCACCGGATGTGTGTCAGAAGGCAACACCCACTGCTCAGGCTCCACTGGACTGTGTTGGATTGCTAGCTATTGGGGGGGGGGGAGAACGTGCAGATCTGTCCTCCCAGAGGAGGGAGAGCTTGTACCTGAATCAAACTTGGCCTTAAAGGTGCCACTAGACTGTTTTGTACCGGGGGGGCGGTGGGAGCTCTGCGACTTACCTGGCTGCTTCTTGCTCTAACAGAGGGCTGCTGGGAGCAGGGGGTGGGGCTTGTTGCATCGGGCTGCCCCCTTGGGCTTTTTACTGCCGGAGCTCCGCTCCTGTGTGCTCCTGCAGGAAATGGCCCCTGATCCTATCTTTAACAGCCTCGCTCAGGTCTTGCAAACTGAAGGCTGTGGCTGCCTTTAGGGAGTCAATCCATCTCAAATTGGGTCTTCCTCTTTGCCTTCAGCTTCCTTGTGAGCCTTGTGGAAGAAACTGGGGGTGCCAGGCCCCCACTGGTCCTTGGGCCCCTCCCCTCACACCAATCAGCTGGTTGGCAGGGGACATACCAGCAGGAAAACTAGGCCTAAGCCTGTGTTCCCAGTGCACACCAGAAGTTATGTCATCACGTTGCCAATGACACAGGGATGCTCTGGTATTTGGGCAAA
The DNA here is from genome assembly GCF_001447785.1 of Gekko japonicus. Classification (NCBI taxonomy): domain Eukaryota; kingdom Metazoa; phylum Chordata; class Lepidosauria; order Squamata; family Gekkonidae; genus Gekko; species Gekko japonicus. The sequence continues at coordinate 81,273 of NW_015160946.1, forward strand.
AACTCTATGGTAAAAAATGACCCCTACCATAGTTTTTGCCCAAATACCAGAGCATCCCTGCACCACCGGCAACGTACTGACACGGTACATGTTGGAAGTGACATCACTGCATCGTCAGCAATGCAAGCCTAGGCCTATTTTTCCTTTCAGTATGTCCCCCCCCACCACCCCCCTCTGGTTGCCAGGAGGTATCTGGTGACCCTGAGGGGAATTTAACTAACTGCATCTCCTTTCTTGCCCTCTCCTGCAGAAAACGCTTCCCAAAGCGAGCTGAGAGACCTGCTTTCGGAGTTCAATCTTTTGAAACAGGTCAACCATCCACATGTCATCAAACTGTACGGAGCTTGCAGCCAGGACGGTAAGTGCTAGGGTCTTGTGTAGCTGGTGGTGGGAGCAAAAAGGCGGTTCAGTAATTCAGTAAAATCTGTGTGCTGCAGGAGTAGTGCTAGCATGCCATGATAAAGAAAGAGACTAGGCCAGTGGTGGCGAACCTATGGCACGGCTGCCAGAGGTGGCACTCAGAGCCCTCTCTGTGGGCACGCGTGCCATCGCCCCAACCAGGCCCAGACCATCATAAAAGTGTTGAATTCTCTGCCAAATAATTTTACGTAAACGAAAGCATTTGGGATTGCTTTCCTTACTTTGTTTGGGTCATCTTAAGTTAATTTATGGGTTGTTTTTTCTAAAGTAAAATTTCAGTATTCAGGTTAAATTGCCGTGTTGGCACTTGGCGATAAATAAGTGGGTTTTGGGTCACAGTTTGGGCACTCGGTCTCTAAAAGGTTCGCCATCACTGGACTAGGCCATCAAAGGATCCACCAACAGAGGAGGGCATGTTTTGGTTTCTGACACTGGGTGATGGGTGCAAACATAAAATGGCTGCCACAGGAGGTGGAGGCAGCCACAAAATGGCTGCCTCAGAAGGTGGGGCCAGCCGTAAAATGGCTGCCTTAGGAGGTGGAGCCAGCCACAAAATAACTGTCTCAGGAGGTGGGGCCAGCTGCAAAATGGCTGCCATAGGAGGTGGGGCTAGCCGCAAAATGGCTGCTGCAGGAGGTGGAATCAACCATAAAATGGCTGTTGCAGGGGCAGAGCACATACAGAAAGGAAGCTCAAATGCAGAGGAGAATAGGGGTAATTTTAAAAATACATTAAGAAATAGGAATGAGGGAGAATAAAACCAACACTGCAATGGCAGCTGCCAGGAAAACAACATTATTTTAAACTTTGCAGCCAATTAGCTCTCCAGTGGCCAATCAGAGTACTGTCAAACCTCGCACCCAGCTCTGGTTGCCATAACAAAAGGGGGAAGGGGAATTCCTACCGGAAGGGGAGTGATAGATGTATGTGTGAACTGTTTGCTCTTAGCGGTATAATTTCCCTAAGGATGACACCTCCCCTTCCCTATGGGGGAATGCCTGGAGACTGTTTGGAGCCTAATTTCTTTATAGACAGTGAGATACTGCATTCCTGGGGGGGCGGGGGTAGACGTAATGGTTAGGTGCAGTGTTCCGTCTAAACTGAGTTAGTGTGAGCCAGCTCACGTTTTTTTAGCCTCCGGCTCACGCATTTTTGTCTTAGCTCAGAAAGGGTGGCCCCAGAGCAAACTAATTTATGCAGCAGCCAAATTGCTTGCTCACAACTTTAATGCCAGTGCAGGATAAGAACATAAGAACATAAGAGACGCCAATGTTGGATCAGGCCAAAGGCCCATCCAGTCCAACACTCTGTGTCACACAGTGGCCAGAAATACCAGTGCCATCAGGAGGTCCAGCAGTGGGGCCAGGACATTAGAAGCCCTCCCACTGTTGACCCCCCCAAGCACCAAGAAGACAGAGCATCACTTGCCCCAGAGCCCCTAGCTATACCTTGTGGCTAATAGCCACTGATGGACCTCTGCTCCATATGCTTATCTAATTCCCTTTTGAAGCCGTCCATGCTTGTAGCCGCCACCACTTCCTGTGGCAGGGAATTCCATGTGTTAATCACTCTTTGGGTGAAGAAGTACTTCCTTTTATGCGTTCTAACCTGACCGCTCTGCAGTTTCATGGAGTGCCCACAAGTTCTTGTATTGTGAGAAAGGGAGAAAAGTACCTCTTTCTCTACCTGCTCTTTCCCATGCATAATCTTATAAACCTCGATCATGTCACCCCTCAGTCGTCTTTTCTCCAAGCTAAAGAGCCCTAAGCGCTTTAACCTTTCCTCATAGGGAAAGTGTTCCAACCCTTTTATCATTCGAGTTGCCCTTTTCTGCACTTTTTCCAAAGCTATAATATCCTTTTTAAGGTGTGGTGACCAGAACTGCACACAGTATTCCAAATGAGGTCGCACCATTGATTTATATAGCGGCATTATGATATTGGCTGATCTGTTTACAATACCCTTCCTAATAATCCCCAGCATAGCATTGGCCTTCTTTATTGCAGTCACACACTGTCTCGACATTTTCAGTGAGTTATCCACTACAACTCCAAGATCTCTCTCTTGATCAGTCTCTGCCAGTGCAGGATAATCTTGAGGAATTATCTTGAGGAAAAATTAGGCTCGCTTATAGAAATTCTGCTGTATTATGTATAGAAATTATGCTGTCAATCCGTAGTTTCGTCCTATCATACATATCATACATAGAGTACAAGGCTCTTAAGCAATTTAGGAATGATGAAACAATCGTGATCAAGCCTGCCGACAAGGGTGGTGGAGTGGTTGTTATGGATGTACCCATGTATTGCAATATGATAAAGGAATTATTACAGGTGTATGCTCATTATAACAGATTAGATGGTAATCCGACAGCTCATGTTAGCTAGGCCTGCTTGCTAGCTGAATCACCTCATGGGAAAATACATCTACTTAGGCTTGCTTGCTAAGCTGAATCATCACCGTGAGAAATACAAGCTGCCTGCTAGCTTTCCCTGATGGATCATCACTTGGGAAATGTACAATAGGTTGCTGCATTGTTCGGTACTACAAATAACTGTACATTGGTGTTTATCCTCCATCAGGAAGAAGACAGTTGGACTCTTCATGTTGTATAACTTAGTTTGGAAGTGTTTGAGATGCGATGTTGTCGTTTGAAAGTGTTTACAATACACTAGAGTTGATGTTGTGTATAAAAAGCAAATGTATTTAGCTATAAGTACATGTGAATATTGTGTTTATTATTTCAACACGGTGTTTTCTGTGTTTATCTAACCTCCAGGTAGGGCCTGGTGATCTCTAGGAATTAGCTGCTCTCCAGACAACAGATATTGGCTTTCCTGGGGGGGGGGGGGGGGGTGCTTTCCTGGGGGGGGGGGGGATGGCTGCTTTGGAGGGTGGACTCTATTTCATTATATCCTGCTGAGCTCCTGGCCTCCCCAGGTTCCACTCCCCAAATCTCCAGGAATTGTCCAACCCAGAGCTGGCAACCTTACCTCAGAGCCACAATTCTAAATACAAATGCAAAATTTGCTAGTGGCAGGGCTATTTTTGGGCAGGAACGCACAGGAACGGAGTCCCGGCTGGCTCCCGAGTTGGCCACGCCCCGCAGGAACTCATTAGCATAACAGGCCACACCCAACAGCAGAAACTCATTAGGATTGGCTACAATTAGGGGTGTGTGGCCTAACATGCAAAAAGCCCTGGGTTTTGACTACAAACAAGGTAAACAGAATAAGAAGCAAAAGGGGTGTGTGGCTGGATGACCACACTTCTGGTAACATGGGGGTGCGGCCTAATGTGCTAATGAGCTGTGCTGTCAGGGGTGTGGCCTAATAGGCTAATGAGTTTCTGCGGTTGGGTGTGGCCTATCATGCTAATGAGTTCCTGCTGGGCTTTTTCTACAAAAAAAGCCCTGGCTAGTGGACTGATAAATCAGCTATCTGGTAATCTCATCTCTCTATCTCTCTCTTTTTGGGAAGGGGGAAAAAAAGTTCTCACCCTGACGGCTGCAGATATAGGCTTGAAAGCATGTAAGGTATTGGCAGAGCACACACTGTGGTCTCAGAAATCAAAGAGTACGGCTCAGTAGAACTGGCACCCTGCATAGTTTATTAGCCTTCACGGGACTAACAAAAGCAAAAAGAAAAAGCAAACATGATCAAATACGTACAGATGTGATCACTTTACATAATATCACGTGGGCTGGGGGGGGAATCCATTTTTGTAAATATAGAATTCGAGTTAATTCGGCGTGGAATTTTGTTGTATTTGTTCTCTTGGCCCACCAAAGAATCTCAATCTAATAAAAGTTTTCTATGGGTCTAGGTTAAATATGGGATCTGTGTCAGCATCAGGGCTATTTTTGGGCAGGAACGCACAGGAACGGAGTTCCGGCTGGCTCCCAAGCTGACCCCGCCCCGCGGGAACTCATTAGCATAATAGGCCACACCCAACAGCAGAAACTCATTAGGATTGGCTACATTAGGGGAGTGTGGTCTAACATGCAAAGGAGTTCCTGCTACAAAAAAGGCCTGGGTTTTGACAACAAACACGGTAAACAGAATAACAAGCAAAAGGTGGGTGTGGCTGGATGACCACACTTCTGGTAACATGGGGGTGCGGCCTAATGTGCTAATGAGCTGTGCTGTCAGGGGTGTGGCCCAATATGCTAATGAGTTCCTGCTGTTGGGTGTGGCCTATTATGCTAATGAGTTCCTGCTGGGCTTTTTCTACAAAAAGTGCCCTGGTCAGCATCCTCAATAAGACTGAGGCAGGAGAGGGGTGAAATCCCAGGCTGAGCCATTTCTGTTCAGCTGATGATGTCCTAGGGGTCATAAACAAGAGTTGTTCATGGAATGAGTCTCTCCCCTACTTTCCGTGCAGCCCCCTGCCCGAGCTCCTAAGGGTTCGGAGGCACTAAAGAACACCAGAAGAATCCTGCTGGATCAGACCAAATGGTCCATCTAGTCCAGCATCCCGTCTCACACAGTGGCCAACCAATGCCTCTGGAGGGCCAACAACAGGGCAGAGAAGCTGAGACCTTCCCCTGATGTTGCTTCCTGGCTCTGGGATGCAGAGGATTAGTGCCTCTGAATGTGGAGGTTCCCCTCAGTCACCATGGCTAATCACCATTGATAGACATCCTCCATGAATCTAACCCCCTTTCAAAGCTGTTTATTCCTGTGGTCATAACCAATGCTCCCTCTAAGCTGTGGAGTCCTGTGAGCTCCTGGCATTAAAGTTGTGAGCGAACTATTTGGCTCCTGCATAAATTAGTTTGCTCTGGAGCCATCCTTCCTGAGCTAAGACAAAAATGTGTGAGCCGGAGGCTAAAAAAACTATGAGTTAGCTCACACTGACTCAGCTTCGAGGGAACACTGGTAACCACATCCTCCGGCGATGAATTCCACATTTTAATTACTCTCCGGCTGCGGTCACGCACAAAATAATCCACTTTCAGACTGGATTTTCACTGTGTGAACTGGCGAAATCCAGTTGGAAAGTGGATTGGAAGTGGATTGTTTTGGTGTGTGTGACTACAGCCTCTGTGTAAAGCAGTATTTCCTTTTGTCTGTCTTGAACCTGCTGCCCATCAGCTTTGTTGGATGCCTTCTATTTCTAGTATTTTTTGGAGAGGGAGAAAAATTTCCCTTTGTCAACTCTCTCCGCTCCATGCATAATTTTATAAACCTCTGTCATGTCCTCCCTTAGTCATCTTTTTTCTAAACTGAAAAGTCCCCGATTCTTCAGCCTTTCCCCATGGGGAAGGTGCTCCACTTTTGAGTTGCATAGGATGCGGCAGAAAGAGGACTCATTGGACCAGGGCTACAGCAAGTCCCTCGGACTGCAAGGAGATCAAATCAGTCCATCCTAAAAGAAATCAACCCTGACTGTTCCCTGGAAGGCCAGATAATGAAACCGAAGCTCAAAGACTTTGGCCACCCAATGAGAAGGGAGCACTCACTGGAGAAGAAGACCCTGATGCTGGAAAAGATTGAAGGCCAAAGAAGACGGGGACGGCAAAGGATGAGATTGTTAAACAGTGTCATAGATGCAATGAACATGAAGTTGAGCAAACTTCAGAGGACGGCGGAAGACCGGAAGGCCTGCCATGATCTGGTCCATGGGGTCGCGAAGAGTCGGACTCGACTGTGGGACTGAACAACAACAACAGCAAGAAGGGGGAACTGGAAGAAATCACCTCCTCCCACTCTTAGATGAATTATTATTATTATTATTATTATTATTATTATTATTATTATTATTATTATTAACTCCAATTTATAGCCCGCCCTCCCAGCAAGCGGGCTCAGGGAGGCTCACAATTGGGCAACATATGCCAATAGTTAAAACAGCAAAAACAAGATAAAACCAACAGTTACAACAACATAAAGTGCTCTATATGTTACAAAAAGATCTTCAATCACAAGATGGTATCCTGGGGATGGTAGTCCCCGTTCCGTGGCCTCCTGGGAATGTTAGTCTCAATTCAGTGGTATGGGTTCCACGTGGTATTATAAATAACTTGTCACAGGGCCATCATACACTCCGATGTTACCTAACCCAGTTGCTGGTGGCGCGGCAACAATGGTGCGGTAATGATGATGCAGTAATGGTGGTGCGGTAGTGGCGGCTCCTACTCAACAGCCTGGTGGAAGAGCTCCGTCTTACAGGCCCTGCGGAACTGCACGAGGTCTCGCTGGGCCCGGATCTCCTCATTCCACTGGGTAGGAGCCGCCATCGAGAATGATCCCACCAACACAGCAAAGAACATTACAGGCAGGGCTTTTTTGTAGAAAAGGCCCAGCAGGGACTCATTAGCATAATAGGCCACACCCAATAGCAGAAACTCATTAGCATATTAGGTCACACCCCTGATTGCACCACTCATTAGCATATTAGGCTGCATTCCCATGTTACCAGAAGTGTGGTCATCCAGCCACACCCACCTTTTGCTTCTTATTCTGTTTACCTTGTTTGTTGTCCAAACCCAGGGCTTTTTTTGTAGCAGGAACTCCTTTGCATGTTAGGCCACACACCCCTAATGTAGCCAATCCTAATGAGTGTCTGCTGTTGGGTGTGGCCTATTATGCTAATGAGTTCCTGCTGGGCGTGGCCAACACGGGAGCCAGCCGGAACTCTGTTCCTGTGCGTTCCTGCCCAAAAATAGCCCTGATTACAGGGCAGTTTTTGCTGATGTCCCCTTCCCACTCTGCTCCTGAAGGCAAATTTCAAGAGGTGTACAAAGCTATAGGGGGTAGGGGAAGAGATGCATTCCGTGATCTTCTTCTGTTTGTGATCCAGTAGGATCCGCCCTGGTATATATTAAGGGGTGAGAGCTTTGTGAATTCCACATTGTAACGCTGCCGAGATGATTCATGCGGGTGGCTGGGAGGAAGCGCTTTGCTAATGGACCAAAATGTCAAGACCCCTTTTGTGAAAGCGTACACTTGAAAGCTTTCAAAAGCCATACCTAATTAGTGTGCAGGAAGTATAAAGATACTGTAAGAAATTACCACGGGCTGTCGAATCCTAATGCACTCATTTTAAACTGAGCCTCTTTAGGTTGGGGGGGGAAGAGTTTGCACAAACCAATTTGCGTGAAGATCTGCCTTAAATGTTCTATTAAAAATGTTTAAAATGTCACCGATTTTTTCATGTTGACTCTGGAAGTAATGCTGCGTGGCTCTGTTAATCAGGGTGTCACCCCAAGGCCTGTTTCCAGAAATAAGCACGGTTTCCTCTCTTTTCATGTGCGTGAGTTTCTGTGAGGTCACCATCCAGCCCGCATAACTTTTCAGCAAGCAAATCCCCACCCTGCGTCTCTGAATCCTGTTCTTTGAGAAACATTTAAATAATTCCCCTTTAGGCTGTCCCCCATGCAGGAAACAAAGTCGAGGGCTATAAAAATAAAAACAGGGTGACAAAATGTGGTTTCTCTGGTATTAGTTCAAAACCTAAGCTTTGACGGACAAGGTAAGTGGGTAGGGTTGCCAGGTCTGGGCTGGAAAAGACCTGGAGGCTTTGGGGGTGGAGCCAGGAGAGGGCGGGGTTTGGGGAGGGGAGGGGCCTCAGCAGGGTACCATGCCACAGAGTCCACCCTTCGAAGCAGCCATTTTCTCCAGGGGAGCTGGTCTTGGTCAGCTGGAGAACAGCTGTAATAGCGGGAGATCTCCAGGTGCCACCTGGATGTTGGCAATCCTATAAGCAGGGCAGCGTCTATTCTGTGCACTTGCAGAAATCTTTCAAATGAGATACTGAGCACAGAATTCAACGTGGTATATATCTCTACTTTGGTGCAGAGACAGTTTGGTGTAGTGGTTAAGTCTGGTGTAGTGGTTAAGTGCACGGACTCTATTCTGGGAGAACCGGGTTTGATTCCCCTCTCCTCCACTTGCACCTGCTGGATGACCTCGGGCAAGCCGTAGTTCTGACAAGAGCTGTCCTTGAAAGCTCTCCCCTTCCACCTACCTCACAGGGTGTCTGTTGTGGGGAGGGGGAAGGGAAAGGAGTTTGTAAGCCGCTCTGAGACTCCAAGTGAAGGGCGGGGTATAAATCCAATCTCCTCCTCCTCTTCTTCTTCTTCTTTTTTAAAAAATCAAATGTCTATGCTTTCAGGCTGTGAAGAAAGAGTTGAAAACATCTATGCCAGGTCTGCTGAAATCTTTAACAGCAGAATAAGACAAAACAGAAAAAAGTCAAGTGTTGGAACTTTAATATTATATAAGCTCCTTTCTCCACCCTTTTTCTAAGAGAAAGGGTTGCACACGAAACAGTATATTCAGATTTCCTTGATCTGTATAATTTATGCAGATCATACAACTAAGCTTTCCATGGGAAATAATTTTCGTTTGTTTTTAAGCAGACATATCTTTAGTGGTAAATGTATGATTATTTAATCTGATTCTTAACAAGGAATACTTCTTTAATCGACAATTGATGAAAATGTAGGATTTGCTGCCAGGCGATGTCGTGATGGCCACAGGCGTGGACAGCCTTAGGGGGGATTAGATAGATTCACGGAGGACACATCTATCAGTGGCTATTAGCTATGATAACTAAAGGGAACTTCCATGTTCCAAGGCAGTCAACCAATGAATCCCAGGGCCAGGAGGTAACATCAGGGGAAGGCCTTGGCCTCTATGCCCTCAGAGGAAATCTTTGGGCACTGTTGCAAGCAGGGCTTTTTGTGTGGAAAAAGCCCAGCAGGAACTCATTAGCATAATAGGCCACACCCAACAGCAGAAACTTATTAACATATTAGGCCACACCCCTGACAGCACAACTCATTGGCATATTAGGCCACACCCCCATGTTACCAGAAGTGTGGTTATCCAGCCACACCCACCTTTCCCTTCTTATTCTGTTTACTTTGTTTGTTGTCAAAACCCAGGGCTTTTTTTGTAGCAGGAACTCCTTTGCATGTTAGGCCACACACCCCTAATTGTAGCCAATCCTAATGCGTTTGTGCTGTTGGGTGTGGCCTATTATGCTAATGAGTTCCTGCTGGGCGTGGCCAACTTGGGAGCCAGCCGGAACTCCGTTCCTGTGCGTTCCTGCCCAAAAATAGCCCTGGTTGTGAGTCAGGGTGCTGGATTAGACCGACCACTGCTCTGATCCAGCAGGGCTTTTCTTATGTTCTGATGATGACTTTTGTCTTTATTTACCCCAGGGCCTCTTTATCTAATAGTCGAATATGCCAAATACGGCTCCTTACGCAGTTTTCTGAGGGAAAGCCGGAAAGTTGGGCCCAGTTACGTGGGCAGTGACGCCAACAGGAATTCCAGCTACTTGGATAATCCGGATGAGCGGGCCTTAACGATGGGGGACCTCATCTCTTTCGCCTGGCAGATATCTCGTGGGATGCAGTATCTGGCTGACATGAAGGTACGGAGTCCTTCCCTCTGCAACCTTTCTGGCCCTTCGGTGAAGGGTGGCGTGATGGTGAATACCTTTTCTCCTTTTCCTCCGAAGCTTGTGCATCGAGATCTGGCAGCCAGAAACGTGTTGGTGGCAGAGGGGCGTAAGATGAAAATTTCTGATTTTGGTCTGTCGCGTGACGTCTACGAGGAGGACTCCTACGTCAAGCGGAGCAAGGTAGAGCTCGGAATCGCCAATGTCTGTCTGTCTGTGGCTGACAAAGTCTGACAGGTGACAGAGAAGACCAGCAGCCTCAGCACTTCGCAGCGTCTATTTTGAGCTAAGGAACAGCGATCCAGACTTATTTTTACAACACTGCCTGAGGTGCTCGAATTAACTGCAGTGCGGCCCTACTTATAGTAGGCCTGTCTGCCTACAGACTTCTCCTCACTATAGAACTGGGCCTCCCAAGCGACTAGCTGCCACTGAAAATAGATTAGGAGCTAGGGATCCATTTAACCATGTGCCCTGAAGTGTCCCTGCAGACGCTGGAAGCTTAAGAATACAGGTTGCCCCTGGGAATAAGCTTGCCTGAGTCCTCTATGGGGGGTCGGAGTGGAAAAGCAGTGGGCAGAGATGGGGCCGGTTCCAGGTTTGGGGGGGGAGAGTTCCTAAGGGCCCCCTATGCCCACTACTAGCCCCCCCCCTGTCCACCCATGCATGTCCCCCACTGGCCTGTGTAGCCTTCCACTGCCAGATCTCCCACCACCTGCAGTCACAACTGCCTATACATCCTTTCCCCAATGGCCCTGGGTGCGGCCGTGAGGACTACTGCTACGGCCACCCAGAACACTCACGCTTTGCGCATCAGCCATGTGTCTTTGCTCCGGCAATGCTCTGCAACACATACAGCTGGGAGCCTGGGTGACAAAGCATTGCAAGCAGGCAGGGGATGGGTGGGAGTGCAGGCATCAGAAGAGAGGCATGACTAGGGAGTCAGCAGCAGAACCTGTGGGCAGTGCAGGCATCAGTAGAGAGGCAAGACTAGGGAGTCAGCAGCAGAACCTGTGGGCAGTGCAGGCATCAGTAGAGAGGCAAGACTAGGGAGTCAGCAGCAGAACCTGTGGGCAGTGCAGGCATCAGTAGAGAGGCAAGACTAGGGAGTCAGCAGCAGAACCTGTGGGCAGTGCAGGCATCAGTAGAGAGGCAAGACTAGGGAGTCAGCAGCAGAACCTGTGGGCAGTGCAGGCATCAGTAGAGAGGCAAGACTAGGGAGTCAGCAGCAGAACCTGTGGGCCCCAGCAGCCACCCACCTCAGAGTATGCTGACGCCTGCCCTGGGCAGAGAAAGGTTAAGAAGAAGAAGAAGAAGAGATTGGATTTATACCCCGCCCTTCACTTGGAGTCTCAGAGCGGCTTACAAACTCCTTTCCCTTCCCCTCCCCACAACAGACACCCTGTGAGGTGGGTGGGGCTGAGAGAACTCTGACACAAACTGCTCTTTTTCAAGGACAGCTGTGCCAGAGCTTGTGACTGACCCAAGGTCACATCAGCAGGTGCAAGTGGAGGAGTGGGGAATCAAACCCGGTTCTCCCAGATTAGAGTCCGCACACTTAACCACGACACCAAACTGGCTCTCCCCACTGCCGCCCAGGGATACACACGAAAACCATCCTCTCCCAGTGCTGCTTGCCATCAAAGAAGGTGGCCCACAGAGGTTTCTTCCATGGGATTGCGTATCACGGGTAGTTCGGCTCCCTGAATTGGAATTTCCCAATGAGCAAGACCAGTTTCTTTAGAGGGCTGCATAAAATTATCCACCACCATCACCCCACACACATTTTGCCAGAGCACCACTCATCTTTATGGCTTGGATTGTTCTCCTTTGATACCCAGAGTTTTGCCGTGTGTCTGCCATCCATTGTCCATCCGTTCCTCCGGCTGCCTTCCCTTTAAACCAGTTACGTTTTGCCCACCGCAGTGAATTCATCAGCTACCCGGCAGTGCTCCTGTTTGATTGGAAACGTTTGTAATGGCGGTCAGCATTTTGTTTGCAAGATAAGGCAGTCCAAATTTATTATTTATTTATTTATTATTTTCAATTTCTATCTTGCCTTGCCAGGGAACTGGCTTTAATGGGAAACCAGTCCTATAAAGAATGTCTCCTTAATTGTAAAGCTGTACATATTCGGTGGCTCAAGTGGTTAATACGCTGACCTGCAGGCTGTGGAAGGTTGGTAGTTCAGCAGTTCGAGACCCAAGTGTGCCGCATGACGGAGTGAGCTCCCGTCTCTAGTTCCAGCTCCTGCCAACCTAGCAGTTCGAAAGCAAGAAATTGCAAGTAGATAAATAGGTACCACTTCAGTGGGAAGGTAACAGCGTTCCATGTACCTTGGTGTTTAGTCATGCCGGCCACATGACCACGGAAACGTCTTCGGACAGCGCTGGCTCTTCGGCTTTGAAACGGAGATGAGCACCGCAACCCTAGAGTCGGATTCGACTGGCTTTCGAGCAAGGGAATCTTTACCTTTTACTTTACATATTCATACTGGCAAAACAGGATCACACACCAAGTTTAAGATACATTTTATAAATATTTACTCTTTTCAGTCCAATATATAACTTTCTATAGTTGAGGAAGCTTTTATAATTTTGGGGGATTGCTTCTCCTGTTGCAGTGCTGTCATGTGACTGCAGACTGCAGAAGGTTTCTTATCTTGCTCAGTCCTTTTGTTTAAGTCGTACCTCACTTTCCCATCCAAAAGGAAACCCGGTCAAATGGCTTACAATAATAACATTGGTAGTCCAAAACCACTTAGCATAATTTGTACACAAATAATGACATACGGAGAAATCCACACATTTCAAATGCAGTGGTATTGTCTACTGTCATGGAACGGATTGCACCTTTATGAAAGTTTGGTTTTAAAGAACGCAAGTTTCTAGCCTTCATGATTATACAGAAAACATTTCTTTAAAATCTCAGGAATCAACTTAGGGCTTTTTCATATTCTCGTTTTTCTCACTTGTGTATTCTTGTTGCTTCCGGGGTGGGGGGGGAGGTCTGTTCCAATAGTTTTTGCTCCCTCTAGTGGTCAATTCAATATTACATTGCTTTACACCCAGCATAAAAACCTGCAGTTTAAATCTGCAGGGAGATTTTTTTAAAAAAATAGATGTTATTGGTTTTCTACAGAAGAAAGAAAAAGACAACAGCTACAAATACAAAGAAACTAACACACAACAAACATGAAGCATGTACTCGTTATGACTGCTTAAATTTTACATAGATGGAATCATTCCTTTATGCACCTAGACCAGTTTAACCTTTTAACATGTAGAGCTTATATCTTAATAGTTACGTTGTACATCTTTTAAGGTATTCCTCGATCCATTTATATAGTCTGGACCAAGTTTTCTCGAAGATTTCTTCTTTTTTTATCTTGTGATTGCAGAGTTAATGTGTCCATTTCCGCTGTTTCCAGTAATTTAAAATCTGCAGGGAGATATGGCAGACATAAAGCGATGTAATATCAAATTACCCACTAGAGGGAGTACACTAGAACATCTCCCCCCACCCCCCGGGAAGCAACAAGAACACACAAGCCAGAAAAACGAGAATGCGGGAGAGTTCTTACAGTCCCAGTGAAGAGGAAATGAGGTTTCATCACTCTGCCTTTTCACATGCCAAACGCAGTGGTCCCAAGGCCTTGTTCTCTGACACATATAATGTCTACTACTTCTTCATGAACTCTTCATCTCCCCCACCGCTCATATATTGGCAAAGCAACACTGGTACTAAGAAAGGACCCACAGGTTTCTGCCATGTTGTTTGGTGACTTCATCACGGTATTTGGCTTTTCTCGTCACAGCCTTCGGCACTGGGTAACGTAAGATTTGAAAATGACAACGGGTGCCTTTCTCAAAACAATAATGATAGCAATTGTGTGCTGTCAACTCACCACCGACTCAGGGAGACCCTGAGACCATGTGGTTTTCAAGACAAGGAATACGCAGAGGTGGTTTGCCATTACTTTCTTCTGCATAGTGACCCTGGACTTCTTTGGTGGTCTCCCATGCAAGTAATAACCAGGGCCGACCCTGCTTAGCTCCCAGGCTCTAACAAGATTGAGCTAGGTAAAGGTAAAGGTTTCCCTTGCTCGAAAGCCAGTCGAATCCGACTCTAGGGTTGCAGTGCTCATCTCCGTTTCCAAGCCAATGAGCTAGCGCTGTCCAAAGATGTTTCCGTGGTCATGTGGCCAGCATGACTAGACGCTGAGGTGCACAGAACACTGTTACCTTCCCACCAAGGTGGTATCTATTTATCTACTTGCAGTTTCTTGCTTTCAAACTGCTAGGTTGGCAGGAGCTGGGGCCAGAGACGGGAGCTCACTCCGACATGCGGCACTCGGGTCTTGAACTGCCGAACTACCGACCTTCCACAGCCTGCAGTTCAGCGTCTTAACCACTTGAGCCACCGCCGCTAGTCAGGCTTAATTTTCTCAACATAGGTATTCCTGATATCCATCTGAAGGGAAAGGCACTTACTTTCTGAGAAGCATCATGGGAGAGAGGGTGGCAATAGGTACAAGATAAATGTGGCGTAAGCGAAACGTCCATGCCAAGGGTGACGCAAGAAGCCATGCCAAAGCTCTCTCGCAAGCAGTAATCTTCTTGCTTCTTCCTCCAGGGCCGGATACCCGTCAAATGGATGGCAATAGAATCTCTTTTCGATCATATCTATACAACGCAAAGCGACGTGTAAGTCTGTGTATTTACTTTTAAACTAAGAGCTACCCAACCTGGTCATTTTCTGTGCACTCCTCTGAAGATATCCTTTGACCAATTTTGTTTTGCTTCGACTCCAGTGTTTCTCTGCTCATGCCTCTGGGGTGATGAAAGCTAAACTGCTGATCTGCCGTGATACTTTATCAGGCCCTAAACAGTTGTTTTGAACTGTTGTTGGTGAGCATTTGCTTAAAGCCATTATTCTTCTCTCTCTCTCTCTCTCTCTCTCTCTGTGGCACCCACCTCCCACAGTGGCCATTTTGTGGTTGTGTCTACCACCCTGTGCAGAATTCCATAGGTTCTTTCATGTTCTAAAAGGTTAAGGACCCTTGCAGTGCAATATTCTTCACAATGGGTGCGTTCAGACGGGGCATTTGCAACGGTATAGGTGCCGGTTGGAATCGGTGTACTTACCGGCGTTTTGTGGTTGTGTCTACCATCCTGTGCAGAATTCCATAGGTTCCCACATGTTCTAAAAGCTTAAGGACCCTTGCAGTGCAATATACTTCACAATGTTCCCTCTAAGCTGTGGAGTCTTGTGAGCAAAAATTCTGCTTTGTGAGCTACTGTGTAAATTAGTTTGGTCTGGAGCCATCCTTCCTGAGCGAAGGCGAAAATCTGTGGGCCGGAGGCTAAAAAACTGTGAGCTAGCTCACCCTAACTCAGCTTAGAGGGAACACTGAATGTGAGTCAGACCCATTGGTCCACCTAGCTCAGTATTCTCTCTTTTGATTGGCAGTGGCAACCCAAGTATAGAAAGCTCTTTGACAGTACCTGTTAACAGTGTTCCCTGTAAGCTGTGTTAGTGTGAGCTAGATCACAGTTTTTTAGTCTCCGGCTCACACATTTTTGTCTTAGCTCAGGAAGGATGGCACCAAAGCACACTAATTGATGCAGTAGCCAAATCACCTGCTCACAACTTTCATGCCAGTAGCTCACAAAGTAGAAGTTTTGCTCACAAGACTCCACAGCTTAGAGGGAGCATTGCCTGTTAGCCAGGATCTTGTAATGGGAGAGGGACTTTTCCTTAAGCAAAGCCAGGGGTCATTTCGTGGAAAAAGAGGTGCAGGAGCTCATTAGCATAACTCATTAGCATTACTCATTTGCATATGCCACACCCCCTGACATCACCGGAAATGTGTCAGAAGGCAACAGCCACCACTAGACT
>NW_015160946.1:97255-108354 GCF_001447785.1 Gekko japonicus
CTATTGGAGTGGGGGGAACGTGCAGATCTGTCCTCGCAGAGGAGGGAGAGCTTGTACCTGAATAAAACTTGGTCTTAAAGGTGCCACTGGACTGTTTTGGATGGGGGGGACGGGGGGGGGCTCTGCAACTTACCTGGCTGCTTCTTGCTCTGACTGAGGGCTGCTGGGAGCAGGGGGTGGGGTTTGTTGCACGTGCCCGCCCCCTGGGCTCTTCACTGCCGGAGCTCCGCTCCTGTGCGCTCCTGCAGGAAATGACCCCTGAAAAGCACAGGTTCTCCCACTAAGCCGCAGATCTTCCCTTTAGTGTCTGTGAATAACCGTTCCAGAAAGCAAGTGTGAGCTGTGGCCAAGGCTCCCTCTAAGCTGTGGAGTCTTGTGAGCAAAAATTCTACTTTGTGAGCTGCTGGCATTAAAGCTGCGAGTGAGCGATTAGGCGACTGCATAAATTAGTCTGCTCTGGAGCATATCACCTTCTTGCCCTGTTTGTGAGCCCCAAGAGACAAATGGCTGACCGCTCTTGGAAACCAAAGACTGGCCCAGACAGACTTTTCATCTAAAATGGCAAGAAGATACTTACATGTTTATATCTGATACGTGAGGTTTAAATTATAGCAGTGAACAAAACCGGGGCACTCACAGAGCCTGGTGGCATCCAGTTTCTGTTCTGGTGTCTTTTTCCCTACCTGAGCAGGAAAAACTCTCGGGGAAAGGTGAGAGGGAATGTAATGGAAGAGACCAGAGGCCTACAGTGTTTCATCCAGTAGAGCATGCCCCTGCCCTAGAGTAAGATGACTCTTTTCCAAGATGAACTTTCTCTGCAGGGTTATATCATAAGAACATAAGAGAAGCCAATGTTGGATCGGGTCAATGGCCCATCTAGTCCAACACACAGTGGCCAAAAATACCAGGTGCCATCAGGAGGTCCAGCAGTGGGGCCAGCCACTGCTTTAGAGAGCTAGCCAAGCTTTTGTGATACCTGCGTCAGCGGTTTCACTGCCCCCCTCTGTCTTCTTCTCAGCCCTATTTGCATGGTTAGCAACCAAGGCTGCCCTGCTCCACAGTCTTGGAAGCCAAGGGCCAAGGATGAATGTGGCCTCTGGAGCTGAGAGTTCACTAGCGGTACTCACCCAGCCGTTCAGCCAAAGCCCGCGTTGTACAGATACATTTCCACACATGTTTTCCACTTGGTAAACCTTTTACCAGATTTAACAGGAGCTTCCGCAAGATGTTATGCTCACTGTGAGCACAGCTATAGCTTCCCATCTTTTCTCGCCTTCTTCTCCAGACGTTTTATTTCTCCCCACCCCACCCCGTCTTTTAAGGACACTTCTACATAGCCAGCTTGGATTTATTGCAACTTACTCCGTTTTCCAATCTGGCTCAATAAAACCCCCCACAGCTTTTCTTTCCTGCAGCTCAGGCGCACAGTACGGCAGAGCCAGCCCACGCTCTGCTGTTCGCGGGGTAATTTATTCATTTGTGAGGCTCCTAAAATACTAGGAGCTCTCCCACCACCTCCATCATTCACACGGTTTGTTTTCAGGATTAACCAAACTACAGACGCATTAAAAGAGAGCCACGCCGCATGCCCTTGGCCAGCTGCTGGGAAAGCATGGAGAAAAATTACCAGCCTTAATACGGTCCCCCCACCTTTTGAAAGACTTTGACTGGGGAGGCCCTGGTTCTAATCTCTGCTCGCCTGGGAGGTTTACTGTGTGAAATGAGGCCAGTTCCCATCTCTGAACTGGTTCCAAGGATTGTTCTGGGTAGGGTTCCCCAACATGGTGCGCGTGGGAACCATGGCACCCGACAGTACATAAGAACATAACAGAAGCTAATGTTGGATCAGGCCAATGGCCCATCCAGTCCAACAGTCTGTCACACAGTGGCCAAAAAGACCAGGGACCATCAGGAGGTCCAGCAGTGGGGCCAGGACATTAGAAGCTCTCCCACTGTTGCCCCCCCCAAGCACCAAGAATACAGAGCATCACTTGCCCCAGCCTGAGAGTTCCTATCTATACCTTCTGGTTAATAGCCACTGATGGATCTCTGCTCCATATGTTTATCCAATTCCCTCTTGAAGCCGTCCATGCTTGTAGCTGCCACCACCTCCTGTGGCAGTGAATTCCATGTGTTAATCACTCTTTGGGTGAAGAAGTACTTCCTTTTATCCATTCTAACCCGACTGCTCAGCAATTTCATTGAGTGCCCACGAGTTCTTGTATTGTGAAAAAGGGAGAAGAAGAAAAGAGGAGTTTGGATTTCTACCCCGCCCTTCACTCGGAGTCTCAGAGTGGCTTACAAACTCCTTTCCTTTCCCCTCCCCACAACAGAAACCCTGCAAGGTAGGTGGGGCTGAGAGAGCTCTTGACAGAAACGGCTCTTTTTCAAGGACAGCTCTGACAGAACTATGGCTTGCCCAAGGTCATCCAGCCAGGTGCAAGTGGAGGAGTGGAGGAATCAAACCCGGCTCTCCCAGATTAGAGTCTGTGCACTTAAGAAGAAGAAGAAGAAGAGAAGAGATTGGATTTATATCCCACCCTTCACTACCCAAGGGAGTCTCAGAGCGGCTTATGATCCCCTTCCTTTCCCCTCCCCACTACAGACACCCTGCGAGGTAGGTGGGGCTGGCAGAGCTCTTGACAGAAACTGCTCTTTTTCAAGGACAGCTCTGACAGAACTATGGCTTGCCCAAGGTCATCCAGCAGCTGCGAGTGGAGGAGTGGGGAATCAAACCCGGTTCTCCCAGATTAGAGTCCGTGCACTTAACCACTACACTTCTTTCTCTACCTGCTCTGTCCCATGCATAATCTTGTAAACCTCAATCATGTCACCCCTCAGTTATCGTTCCTCCAAGCTAGAGAGCCCCGAGCGCTTTAACCTTTCTTCACAGGGAGAGTGTTCCAACCCTTTGATCATTCTAGTTGCCCTTTTCTGCACTTTTTCCAGTGCTATAATATCCTTGTACTTCCCAGTACTCCCCTTGGCACTTACCAACCTTTTCAGAAATTGGGTGGCGTCATTGTAAGGCAGGGCTGGTTCCTGGCTGCTCTCGTTCGAATGATAAAAGGATCAGTGGGACTGGTTAATACCTGGGCTTTCCTAAGTCAGTATGTGGTTCCGTTTCCCCATCTGGCTTTCCTTTTTCCTGAGAGGTGTGAGGAGGGAGGTGTTCCATTCAGCTCTGCCTGCTGTGGGAGCTACTTTGGGTGTCCTGGCAGCCATTTGGGATGTGCGCTTACCACCCGCTCTCAAAATTTCAAATGTGTCTGCAGGTTCAACAAGATTGGGGACCCCTGGGTTTGAGGCTAAAAGGTAAAGGTAAAGGTTCTCTTGCTCGAAAGCCAGTCGAATCCGACTCTAGGGTTGCGGTGCTCATCTCCGATTCAAAGCCAAAGAGCCAGCGCTGTCCGAAGACGTTTCCGTGGTCATGTGGCCAGCATGACTAAACACCAAGGCGCACGGAACGCTGTTACCTTCCCACCGAAGCGGTACCTATTTATCTACTTGCAGTGTCTTGCTTTCGAACTGCTAGGTTGGCAGCACTGCCTTAGAGCGGAGCAATTCCACTCCGTCATGTGGCGCACTCGGGTCTTGAACTGCTGAACTACCGACCTTCCACAGCCTGCAGTTCAGCGTCTTAACCCCTTGAGCCACCGCAGCTCCTTTGAGGCTAAAACTAGGGCCTTAAAGGAAGTGGGCAGCAGAAACGAAAGCAGTATTTTACTTCAACTGGCGCCGTCCTTAGAATAAATCCCAAACCAGTGTAAAACCTGTTTGGCATCACCATAAAGAGAGTTGGAACATGGTGTGGGGGAGGTATGAAGTCAGAGAGAAGGGGTGAAGGAAGAACAGATGGGCTTCAGAAAATATTGTGAAGGGTTCTCACAATGATTCCAGGCTCCGAGGATGGCGTGCCAGGGATGTTTGTTCTGTTTTATGCTAGTCATGGTTTATTAGAGAGAAAGCATCGTATGACCAAGTGAGGCGAGCAGTTTCCAGCATTCAGCTGTGCGGCCATTTCGTACGGCAGTCAGTTGCTCAGAACCTGTGAAGCAGAGCAAATGCTGCTACGGACGGGGAAAATGTGAAAGCTGCCAAAAAAGTTTCAGTGTGGTTTTCTGAGGGATGTCGGGGAGCTAAGTCCAGCTGGGAGATGCAAAACCTAATAATTCAATCACTGCCACGTCAGCCATGACTGTTAGGCATACCGCAAGTCTCCCGCAAATCAACAGGGGAATGTGGTGCTAAGCATTTGGGTACAACTGGTTGTCGTGGGGCAGCGACGCCTAACTTTCTCTGGATTGCGTTTTGTGACCAATTATTGGTCCCCATTTATTTATGAGCGAACAGATCTCTCTCTTTTTTTTAAAGTTAAACTTGGACTTTCAGACTGCAGTTCCGCTAAATTTCATTTTTTAAAAAAAATCACTGTCTTTGCACTGTGGGCAAATTTCATAACCTGCCTTGAATCCAAATTTCACATCTTAAAATTTGAAATCCCTGCATTGCTCTCCATTCACAACCATGTGCACCAGTATACATAAACGGAACAGCTTCATGCAGTTTTACATTTGTAACCTTAGTTCAATAACATAAGAACCCTGCTGGATCAGACCAATAGAAATCTAGTCCCCAGATAAAATTGCAAAATGTTATCCACAAACATCCAACAGGTGTTGGAAATGTAAAGCAAATGTGGGGACCTTCTACCACATGTGGTGGAAATGTAGTGAAATACAAAAGTACTGGGAAATGATTCATAAAAGTATTGTAGAAATATTGAATATAGAAGCTGAGTTAACTCCTGAAATTTATTTATTGAATATGGTCCCAAAAGGCTATATAAAGCAAGATATATATTTAATCGTATATATTATAACGGCGGCTCGAATACTTGTGGCCAAAAACTGGAAGACAGATAAAATACCTTCTAAAGAGGACAATATCAAAAATCTTAGAATTGGCACAAATTGATAGTCTGAGTTTATTACTTCAAGGTAAAGATCAAAATGTACAGAATAACAGATGGATAAAGGTATATAAATGGATAAAAGATGAAATGGTTTAATAAGTAACTAAGTATTAAGTTGTATAAAATGTGTAAATTGTTTTAACAACTCTAAAAATTTATGTAATCTAAGAAACTGAAATGTTTTGTTTGTGGGAAATATGGAAAATAAATTTTAAAAAGAGAAAGAAATCTAGTCCAACATCCTGTCTCACAGAGTGGCCAATAACAGGTCATAGCGGCCGAGGCCTTCTCCTGATATCGCCTCCTGACTCTGGGATTCAGACATCTAGTGTCTCTGAATGTGGAGGTTCTCCTCAGTCACCATTGATAGACGCCATGAATCTATCTAATCGCCTTTTAAAGCTGTTTATTCCTGTGGCCATCATTACTACTTCTGGCAGCGAATGCTGCACTTTAATCATTCTCTGTGTAAAGTAATATTCCCCTTTGTCCATCTTCCCTCTTTATTCATATGAAAATACAGGGACAGGAGAGACCTTTCATACAAACCCATGAAATCCTGAGGCTCCTAAGTGAATGCATTTCTCTCTTCTCCCCAGATGGTCATTTGGAGTTCTGCTCTGGGAGATTGTCACCCTGGGTGGTAACCCTTATCCGGGTATTGCACCAGAGAGACTGTTTAACCTCTTGAAAACGGGCTATAGAATGGAGAAGCCGGAGAACTGCAGCGAAGAAATGTAAGTTGCATCAAGATGTGGGCTTTCTGTCAATCCAACAACCTTGCCAACATTCCACTCTTTGATCATAAGACTATGATCAGCAGTTCCACCTTAAGACTTTACCTGGCAGGGGAGCTTATCCTGCATTGGCAATAGTGCAGGTGGCTAGTGCTGTATTAAACATCTGGAGAGACATTTTCTTCTTCACCATAGGTTGGGCTAGCCTTGGACGTACTGGGGGAAATATCAGGGTGGGAGGCACATGCCTTAGAGCTGTGCAAAGAATGAGTTCATGATTTTTGATGGCGGGAAAAAAGATTGGCGGGATTAGAATGTTTGAGGGGATGCTCTGTATCACACTGTGAACGTTCTAAGCCCGTCTGTACTTGTGCAGCCTTCAGCAGGGCAGGTCACAGGCAAGGTTGCAGAGAGTAACCAGGGTCCAGTCCGAAAGTCAGGGGTTCCAGAGAGCAGGTATGCCAAGTCCCGTCTAGAGTCAAGTCATCCAGGCAGCAACTCCGGGCCAGGGTCAGGGGTTCCAGAAAAGCCGATAGACAGGTCCAGTCCAAGGGTCTGGGTTCTCGTGTCCGGTAACAGCAAGGCCAGTAGTTCAGTAGCAACATGTACCTGTTGCATCCACAAAACTGCTGCTTCACCCAGCTGGTTTTGTAGCCAAGTCTTAACGAGCTATACTTCCAGCCAATTCCTTAACAGTCATCCAAAAACTACTCATCCATCTCAACAGTCGACAGCTGACAATGGGCCATGAGCCTCACACGCCTCCTTTCCTGCAACTCCATGGGCCTCTGACACCGTCACTTGCTGCAGGCGTGTGGGTAAGCTAGGTGGGCTGGGAGTGGCTTCTGCCGTCTTGTTTACTGCTTCAGAGCTATAAGGCATTGGCTCAGTTTCAGCTGTAGGCTGTGACTTCTGATCAGCTGGTAACCTGATCTCTTGTTGCTCTCCTCCTGGCTCAGAGCCAGCTGCAGCCAGTTGTTCAGTTACTGGCTGAGGGCTAGCTGCAGGCTACTCTTTGTCTGAGGAATCTGTGCTGTCACTGAGCACAGACATATTTTTTGACACTGCCCCTCTGTGATGTTTCACGTCACATGTCATGTCATCATCCTGTTGATGTCTGTGGCCCTCAACCTTCTGCACACTGGAAGGAAGGGCCCAGGGGCTTCTTGGAGGGAGAGCCACCGTTTTCCAGGAGATCGCTTAAGAACAGTTGCCCCCAAACAGGAATACTTCTGGGACCACTTGATCTGCCCGGGTCAACTGAGCCCTGCTGTCCTCCCGGTGGTGGAAAGTGCCATCATGGCACAGCTGAGTTCTTGCAACCCAGTAGGGTTTTCAAGGCAAGGTGGTTTGCCATTGCCTGCCTCTGCGTAGCAACCCTGGATTTCCACAGTGATCTGCCACCCAAGTACTAGCCAGGGCTTACCCAGCTTATCTTCCAAGATCTGGCTACCCTGGACAGTCTGTGTCAGGGCAGGATCCAAAAGAGCCTTTCTGTGAGAAATGGACGGGCTCAGCAGCTAGGCAATTTCCATATATTGTCTCATCAGTCGGGAGTCTGCTGAAATTATCTGGAGTCTTTGTTCTTCCCTGATTATGTTCTAATTTTAATTGCTCATTGCTGCAGAGCATTGAATTGCAATTAATAGGACCAGGGTTTTTTAAATTAAAAAAAAATTAATTAGAAGCGGAGAAGGCATCCCTTGCAACTCTAATCAGCTCCAGATTGTAGGAGCAATAAGCTCGGACATGTAACCTGACGTATAAATGGAACGAGGGCATGAGCTGGAAGACAATGTGGTTAATAGAAGACCCAACTGGTTTTCCTGATAGACCACTAGGATGCTGCATTATGCACTCGTCAGGTGACAGAAACAGTCTTGCAGAAAACACTGGGCGATTCTGCATTGGCTTTTTCCTCCGTTGTTTTACCAAACCCACGTTGGAACAGAAATTCGGTCGGGGACACAACATCGCCTGGTGGCCCCAGGCCCCAGGGAGGCCAGGCTTGCTGCAACAAGGGCCAGGTCCTTTTCAGTGGCAGCTCCTACCTGGTGGAATGAGCTCCCGGGGGAGATCAGGGCCCTGCGGGACCTTTTACAGTTCCACAGGGCCTGTAAGACGGAGCTCTTCCGCCAGGCTTTTGAGTAGGAGCTGCCACTGCCACTACCAATACCATAATAGGTAGACCTGAGGGGTGGCTCCATGAAGATCAACCATGATTTCGCTGTGACCAGTACCGCTGGATGGGGTCGAGTAACATCTATGGGTCTTTAATCTCCCTATTGTTATGGAAGATACTGGGGAGTCTATCTTGTAAATTTGATTCTATCTTGTTGAATTTTGATAGTAACCACTGAGCACTTTAATGTTGATTGTTTTATCCTGTTTTTATGTTGTTTTATGCCTGGCACGTGGTGGCCTATTGTAAGCCGCCCTGAGCCCGCTTGCGGGGAGGGCGGGGTAGAAATGTAATAATAAATAAATAAATAAATTCCCCTCTGCATTGCATGCCGCTTTCATTTTCTTTGATCATCGGGTTTTATGGTACCCTCTACACTCCATGCCGCTTTTGCTTTCTTTGATCATCAGGTTTTATGGTACCCTCTACACTCCATGCCGCTTTTGCTTTCTTTGATCATCTGGTTTTATGGAACCTTCTGCATAGATTTATGGCCGTTCAGGGGGTGACTTTGTAGTCAGTACGGCCTTGGCCCCGAGGTACTCGAATGTGGTTTTGAGCTGCACCTTTGGTAGAACAGCAGAGGAAAAGACAATGCAGAATCGTCCGCTGTTACAGACAAGATGCCCTCAATTTTCACACATTCTGCGCCGAGCCTTTTCATGGATGAAAGTGCAGGCTTATTTAAACAATGCCCCAACTGTAAGCAAGCGTATTCTCCCCCACAGCTGGGAGAACAATGAAAGGACCACAGGGACCTATGACATGGGATGCAAACCACGTGGCATCGTTCCTCCCCGCTCCCCCCCAAAGAGTGTCACGTCTGTGGTTGGGACACATGCCCCTTCCATCTGGTCAGAACATTAACTTGTTCCCCTAGCCGGCCCGGAGGCCTTCTCATAAAACCAGCTCCCACATAGCTAGGGTAACATTGAAAGGGTCCCAGCAGAGTGCTTTTTCTCTGCTTCCTTTGAAGGGAGGTTGGATCTTCCCGATTCAAAAAAGGTCTCTGATTCAGAGAGCTGTGCAAACACGTTCCTCGGTTTAACTTCCAGAGGAGCTTGCTTTTCTGGGTCATCCCAGCAAAACTTACCTTGTGCTGCTGGAGTAGTCTGTGCAGGGCAGTTTACGAAAGAGGTTTGTCGTTTTAAAAAAAGACTGATCCGAAATTGAGTTGACGAGGTGTCGCCTGTTGTTCATCCTCCCTGGCTGCTCCGTCCTGCCAGCTGCTGTATGTTTCTCCTTTCCCCACCTGGGAAAGGAGAGTAGCAGGATGTATCTATATGAAAGAACGAACCTGCACCGGCAGGGCTATTTTTGGGCAGGAACGCACAGGAACAGAGTTCCGGCTGGCTCCCAAGTTGGCCACTCCCAGCAGGAACTCATTAGCATAACAGGCCACACCCAACAGCAGAAACTCATTAGGATTGGCTACATTAGGGGTGTGTGGCCTAACATGCAAAGGAGTTCCTGCTACAAAAAAAGGCCCTGGCTTTTGACAACAAACAAGGTAAACAGAATAAGAAGCAAAAGGTGGGTGTGGTTGGATGAGCACACTTCTGGTAACATGGGGGTGTGGCCTAATATGCTAATGAGCGGTACAGTCTAATATGCTAATGAGTTTCTGCTGCTGGGTGTGGCCTATTATGGTAATAAGTTCCTACTGGACTTTTTGCACCGGTAAAGCTGAATTCTGTGACTTGTATGTAGGCTTGCCAGTTATTGGGGGCAGAGAGAATACTGGACACACTGAGGCTGAGCGCCAACTTCTCCCAGGACAAACTGCGCAAACGACTCTATTTCCCCAGTGTGAATCCTCTGTGGTTGTCGATTGCACCCTTGTGTTGTCTCAGCGCTGCCTCCTCTAATCCCAAACAGCACACTTCACTCTTTGATCTTCATAAAGTGTCCAGTATTGACCCGGGCAGTCCAGTATTTTCACTGACTGTTCTGGAAAAACACTGCAGTCTTTTCTTCCTGGGCGGTCTGTGAAAATACCAGACTGTCCGGGTCA
The DNA here is from genome assembly GCF_001447785.1 of Gekko japonicus. Classification (NCBI taxonomy): domain Eukaryota; kingdom Metazoa; phylum Chordata; class Lepidosauria; order Squamata; family Gekkonidae; genus Gekko; species Gekko japonicus. The sequence goes on from NW_015160946.1 coordinate 107,164, forward strand.
ATACGAGATACCTGTCAGGGTCGCTAGCCAGGTCACACCGCACACAAGGCTTCAGAAGAAGATAAGTGTTTATTGATGGATCCAGTACTAATGATCACGTATACAGTTTGTGTCAGGAATACCCAACAGTATAATGGCCCCTGATTTATAGTGGAATCAAACTCCCCCACCCACCCCATGAGCTGAACCCAATGGATATGATTCGCACAACTAGCAAGCTAGCGGCAAAGCGTAAAAGCCGTTAGCTTTCCCAGACGAGTTAATTGCAGCTGGGAACAATGGCAAGGTCAAATCAGAGATAACACACAGAAGCTGGACAGGGATCAGCTGGGAAAGAGGAGGAGGTGTACCCCTCCACATTCCAGATCAATGACAGGGCTACCTGACCATACCTGGCAACCTTGCCTGTATGCTTGGGCAAATGATACAAAATGGGTCCTGCAGTTTTTATGATTTTACCTAATTCTTCTGGTTTTTCTAGTCAAGGAAGGGAGCCAAAGATCTGAGATCCACTGCTGACCCTTGAAAACTCCGCTTGGCTCCCTCTTTGGTTTCTAATATTGCACCAGATGCCACATGCACATTTGGACTCATAACGTTATAGACTCAGGGCTCTTTTTGTAGCACGAGCTCCTTTACATATTAGGCGACACCCCCCCTAATGTAGCCAATCCTCCAACAGCTTACAGAGCTCTTCTTACAGGGGCTCCTGTAAGCTCTTGGAGGATTGGCTACATTAGGGGTGTGTCGCCTAATAGGCAAAGGAGTTCCTGCTACAGAAAGAGCCATCTATCTATCATCTATCTATCGTATCATCTATCTATCTTATCATCTATCTATCATCTATCTATCTTCTTTCGATCCTGAGACATCCCGCAGGGCTCTTTCTGTAGCAGGAACTCCTTTGCATATTAGGCGACACACCCATAATGTAGCCAATCCCCCAAGAGCTTACAGAGCTCTTCTTACAGGGGCTACTGTCAGCTCTTGGAGGATCGGCTACGTTAGGGGGGGTGTCGCCTAATATGCAAAGGAGTTCCTGCTACAGAAAGAGCCCTCTATCTATCATCTATCTATCGTATCATCTATCTATCTTATCATCTATCTATCATCTATCTATCTTCTTTCGATCCTGAGACATCCCGCAGGGCTCTTTCTGTAGCAGGAACTCCTTTGCATATTAGGCGACAC
>NW_015160946.1:108764-121504 GCF_001447785.1 Gekko japonicus
CAATATTATTCAGGTTAGGTTACGTAAACACTTGACGATATTGTGTAGAGTCACCTTTCTTTACATTTGACCAATAAGGGAATTATTATTCAAATGATGTGTGATTCTTTGTAACCAATTATGCTTTTTGAATATTATTTTCATGATGGTGTCATTCCAAGTATAAAACGTCACGTATTTCCTGATTGTGCTCAGAAAGCAGTCAATTTTTGATAGGTTTGTTTGGCCTAACTGTTTTCAGGTGTCTTGATTGCAATTAAAACACTAAGCTCTTCCTCCTCATTTTGACTCCAGTTTTTTACTGGGACTTTATTTGTATAACCAGGACTCTTTTTGTAGAAAAAGCCCAGCGGGAACTCATTAGCATAATAGGCCACACCCAACAGCAGAAACTCATTAGCCTATTAGGCCACACACCCTGACTGCACTGCTCATTAGCATATTAGGCCACATTCCCATGTTACCAGAAGTGTGGTCATCCAGCCACACCCACCTTTTGCTTCTTATTCTGTTTACCTTGTTTGTTGTCCAAACCCAGGGCCTTTTTTTGTAGCAGGAACTCCTTTGCATGTTAGGCCACACACCCCTAAAGTAGCCAATCCTAATGAGTTTCTGCTCTTGGGTGTGGCCTATTATGCTAATGAGTTCCTGCTGGGCTAGGCCAACTTGGGAGCCAGCCGGAACTCCGTTCCTGTGCGTTCCTGCCCAAAAATAGCCCTGTGTATAACACTCTCACACCGAGAGAGTGATCTGAGCAGGAGGAAATGCTGCTTGGAGGCAGAGACCGGGGAGTGCAGAGGGCCTTCCATCGCCATGGCTTGGCCCGGTGCTGAATTGCATGCCTGTCACAGTGGGAAGGGATCTCACATGAATAGCTCATGGAGGCTGTTGGCACCGCATTTCCCTTTCCGTTCGTGCAGATGCCGACGTCTGGGCCTGGATAGTCTTCCCGCACGTCCAGAGGACTAGAACATGCCTCTAATTAGCAAATGTTTGGCCAAACAGGGGGGGAAACCCCCGAAAGCCTTTGTTTAACAAATACTGTCTTATTCTCTACGATTTCCCACAGGTACAATCTGATGCTCCGCTGCTGGAAACAGGAATCAGATAAGAGGCCAACATTTGCTGAGATCAGTAAAGAATTAGAGAAAATGATGGTGAAGAGTAGGGTAAGTGCTTTCTGCTCTTTAGCGCTCTTCACGACAGCTAGCCAGGAAGGCTTTCCCCAGTGTGAGGATTTATATGTAATTCATTGGTAAGACTTTAAAAGTCTTTGGCTCCGGTCACACGGGCTGGAAGATGCGTGGGGGAAGCGTGGCTGTTTGCCCCGGAGCAAAATAACGTGCGGCTGCGCAATCAGACGTCTGGTTGAGGTCCCTCGAGGTCCCATGGTTAGGGGGGAGGTGCCAATCACACCACAGGCAAAGAAGCGGGGCGGGGCGGCTAACGGGGTTGTGTATTTTTAAAAACTGAAGTGTGTGCATGCTCCGTTGGGTGCTTGTGCGCATCCCATGGAGACTTTGGGGGGGGGATCCTTTTTGCGAGGGGACATGGGCGGGCGCCGGATGCCACCGGAAACACGATCAGACGCCCACCCTTGCCCCGCGGTTTCCGGAAACTAGTACCTCGGAGGTACTAGTTTTTTACCCCGCATCTTCGGCGGGAAGCCTCAGGTGAGCCACAGGAGCTCTACGCATCCCAGATGTGGCGGTGTGATCGCGCCCAGAAAATCCGCCTATCTCCCGTCTCTGTAGCGTGGCTAATGCTCTGTGTGACTGCAGCCCTTGTCTGTTTTTCCCCCACACCATTCGTATTTGGAAAGAACTCAAATGAGGACACAGCAGTCGCATTTGAAAGGGCAGTAAAAGAGCAGTCGCACTTGAAAGAAGGGACACGACTGGGTATCACACAGCAATTAGAGGGAACAGTGGCAGAGATTGGCATACAGGAGGTCCCTGGTTCAATCCCCGGCATCTCCAGTTAAAAAGAATAGGTAGCAAGGGATGGGAAAGACCAGGCACGCTTCTCCAGCAAAGGGAAGGTGTTTAAACTTTAAATACCTGTCCTTGTTTCTGACGCTCGTGTCAACTCAGCGGAGCAACTCCCCGGCTAAGGGAAGGTACTTAAACTTTAAATACCTTCCCCTGGCTGGGGTCACCCCGTTAAGGGGGCATTTGGGGAGGGACATCATGGGACCCAGGAAAAGACCGATCAGAGGGCATTTGAATGCCTTTTGAGTTCCCTTCCACAGGGCAAGAAAGCTTAGAAGGGCACTCAAAGAGTGGCTAGAAAAAGGCCCGGAGCCTCCTCCTTTAAAGACAGGCATTCAGATTAATTTAATTAACTGTAATTTAACTGCCCTCTTAAAAATTGTAATGCCTCCTGATCAAAGAAATCCTGGCTACAGGCCAGATGGGAAGGCCTGGGCCTGTTTGCTCATCCTCCCGGGGTAACAGACTGGCCACTGTGTGAAAAAAGGACGCAGGGCTAGATGGACGCATTGGTCTGATCCGTTCGTTCTTCTAAGGAGAGCCTTGTGCGGTCGGATCAAACTAGTTTCTGCACTTTGTTTCTAGGAGAGTGTCTGGAATGCACGAAGGCAGAGGCCCCCTTTCCTGTGCCCTCTGGAGCATCCTAAACTGAAAATCCATCCCTGCGGCTCGGCACAAGTCACCTTCTGGACCTCTCCAGAAGGAAACAGTGTTTGCGTTCTCACCATTATCACAGACCTCCCCCCCCCCCCCCCGGGTCTGACCCAGGAAAAGACCGATCAGAGGGCATTTGAATGCCTTTTGAGTTCCACAGGGCAAGAAAGCTTAGAAGGGCACTCAAAGAGTGGCTAGAAAAAGGCCCGGAGCCTCCTCCTTTAAAGACAGGCATTCAGATTAATTTAATTAACTGTAATTTAACCGCCCTCTTAAAAATTGTAGTGCCCCCTGATCAAAGAAATCCTGGCTACAGGCCGGATGGGAAGGCCTGGGCCTGTTTGCTCATCCTCCCGGGGTAACAGACTGGCCACTGTGTGAAACAGGATGCGGGGCTAGATGGACGCATTGGTCTGATCCATTCATTCTTCTAAGGAGAGCCTTGTGCGGTCAGATCAAGCTGGTTTCTGCACTTTGTTTCCAGGAGAGTGTCTGGAATGCACGAAGGCAGAGGCCCCCTTTCCTGTGCCCTAGACTGAAAATCCATCCTGGCGGCTCGGCACAAGTCACCTTCTGGACCTCTCCAGCAGGAAACAGTGTTTGCGTTCTCACCATTATCGCAAACCTGTCCCCCCACCCCCGGGTGCTTGATCACCAGTTGTAACTAGCTCTCAAGCTCCATGTGAAATTAAAGCGTAGCTCTTGGGGGTGGGGGCGGCATAATTTTCCAGACTCCAGAAGGCCTTCTGTTAGGCAACCCTAACTCCAACGTGGGAAATTCGTGTAGATTTGGTGGTGAAGGGGGTGAGAGAGGATGTGATGTTACCCTAGGACATACCATAGAGTCTGCCCTCCAAAGCTTCCCTTTTCTCCTGGAGAACGGATCTCCGCCACCTGGAGATGTCACGCTCCGGGGGTCGCGAACAGGGAACAAACGGCCCCGGGACCCCCAGAGAGCCCCCAGCAACCCTCACGGCCCGGCGTACGAGAAGACGGCGGGCGCGACCTACCGCAGGAGAACCCGGACGACGGACGGAAAGTGCAGAAAAGGGCAACTCGAATGATAAAAGGGTTGGAACACTTTCCCTATGAGGAAAGGTTAGGGCGCTTAGGGCTCTTTAGCTTGGAGAAACGACGACTGAGGGGGTGACATGATTGAGGTTTATAAGATTATGCATGGGATAGAGCAGGTAGAAAAAGAGGTACTTTTCTCCCTTTCTCACCATACAAGAACTTGTGGGCACTCCATGAAACTGCAGAGCGGTCGGGTTAGAACGGATCAAAGGAAGTCCTTCTTCACCCAAAGAGTGATTAACACATGGAATTCACTGCCACAGGAGGTGGTGGCGGCTACAAGCATGGACGGCTTCAAAGGGGAATTAGATAAGCATATGGAGCAGAGGTCCATCAGTGGCTATTAGCCACAAGGTATAGATAGGGGCTCTGGGGCAAGTGATGCTCTGTCTTCTTGGTGCTTGGGGGGGTCAACAGTGGGAGGGCTTCTAATGTCCTGGCCCCACTGGTGGACCTCCTGATGGCACTGGTATTTCTGGCCACTGTGGGATACAGAGTTTTGGACTGGATGGGCCTTTGGCCTGATCCAACATTGGCATCTCTTATGTTCTTATGATGTTGATAACCCCAACCCTCTGCTAATGTACCACATTCATCGCAGAAACCCGACCTTCCTGAAGCAGACTAAAAGATCTCGGCACATGAATGGCTTAGGGAGTCCTCCCTGCCTGGCTGATCAATCTCGCTCATTATACCCTTCCGCTACCTTGGAAGAGGCACAGGATTAGGGGGAAGGGGGAGGGAGGCAGGATTCCCAAGGCCGCCTGCCAGACTTACTACTGTGTCAGCTTGCTGGCAAGGAGCAGCGCTGGCTCGTGGGGTGCAGTAATTGAGCATATGTCTGAGGGAGCGTGGCTGGTGTTACTCCAAACAAATGCGTCACCAAGGATACTACGCTCCCGGAGGAAGCAGGAGTCGCCGGTGATCTCATCCCCACTGCTGAGCGCCTTTTCGTTGTTCGGTTTGAGGGATGGGAAGCACACGTAGAGGCGATAGGCGACGGGAAATGGGGTTGCCAACTCCACGTTGGGAAATACCTGAAGATTTGGGAGTGGGGCCTGAGGAGGTGAAGGACTTTGACAGTGGCAATTTTAAATTTGGGGTGGGGTGCAAGGTTCCCTCTAAGCTGTGGTGTCTTGTGAGCAAAATTACTACTTTGTGAGCTTCTGGCATTAAAGTTGTGAGCGGGCGATTTGGCTGCTGCATAGATTAGTTTGCTCTGGAGCCATCCCTTCCCGAGCTGAGACAAAAATGTGTGCGCCGGAGGCTAAAAACCTGTGAGCTAGCTCACACTAACTCAGCTTAGAGGGAACACTGTGTTTTCTGGATCTCTTTAAAAAACCTTTATTTGCCACCTCTCTTCTTGACGGAGCTCAAGGCGGCTTATGGACATCTATTTAAAAAACATTAAATTATTTTGTATGTTTATATCTATTTTGTTACAGGGCTGCGGTGGCTCAAGTGGTTAAGACGCTGAGTTGCAGACCGGCAGGTCAGTAGCTCGGCAGTTCGAGACCCGAGTGTGCCGCATGACGGAGTGAGCTCCCGTCTCTGGCCCCAGCTCCTTCTAACCTAGCAGTTCGAAAGCAAGACATTGCAAGTCGATAAATAGGGACCGCTATAAAGGTGGCAAATAAAGGTTTTAAATAAATACATTGTTAAATGGTATAATACTGTAGAGACGTGACCCACTCTCTAAAGGAGGGGGGGAATGATCTTCATAGTCTGGAGTTGAGTCGTGGTTCTGGGACCTCTTGTGGCCCCAGGGGCGCAATGTCATGGAGTCCACTTTCCAAAGCATCCCTTTACTCCGGGGGAACTGATCTCATATCTATATTCTGGAGATCAGTTGTCATTCCAGGAGATCTCCAGGCTCCACCTGGAGGTTGGCAACCCTACCAAAGAACTGCATGGCTTAACTGCACCCTAACCCTGTCCTTCTCTTTGTCTGCTTAGGACTATTTAGATCTTGCAGCGTCCACCCCTTCCGACTCCTTGCTTTACGATGACGGACTCTCAGAAGAGGAGACGCCCCTCGTGGATTGTAATAATGCTCCCCTCCCTCGAACCCTCCCTTCCACATGGATTGAAAACAAACTCTATGGTAGAATTTCACATGCATTTACTAGATTCTAGCAACGTGCGCACACACACGCCCCCCCCCCACCCCAAGTGATTTTCTTCTGCACTGTCCTCACACTCTCTGTAACGCCCTCTAGAGTGTTATTTGTCTGAATGAAACCAACTGAAATTTTGCTTGGCAAAAAAAGTCTTTTCGTTTTGTCCGTTCGTTTGTCTGTTTCGTTTGTCACTGTCCAACTCTGCGTTGGGTTCTTCCTTTAGCCGTTTTTTTGGCAGCTGCGTTTAAAATTCAAAAGGATGTGAAAACACGCAACGTTACTAGGTATCTATTGTATGATTTAAAAAAAATAAAAATCCTAGATCAGGGAAGTACACTCAGGGGGGAGTTTAAGACGAATGCTAGCGAATATTCGATTCAGTCGATGCTTTTGTGTATCCATGGGGTGGGAACGCTTACGTTTTACATCTCAAATTTTAAGCGGTAGGGTTTCCCCCCTTTAATTAAGGATATCTGCTTGAGGTTGGAGGTTTTCTCCCGCATTTCACCGTTAGAATCGATTGCATAGTCTTCTCGTTTTTGTTCCAGTGGATTCCCGAATCCCAACTGTCCTCTGTATATTTTAAGTTTTTCAGTCCGCCAGTGGCTTCTTAGGAAGCAGTGGCATTTAGGAGGCTGCTTGTCATACAGGGAAGCCAGGGCAGAGCAAGTGCAGCCGTTAGAGTTCCTTGAAAAGCCAAACCAGGGAGGACCACGACGGAACAACCTCTGCTGTTTTCACATGCTTTCTTTTTCGGTTTCTCATGACGATGTCAGCATCTAAGCCGTGTTTTAAATGTTGTCGCAAGGAATGTGCTTTAATATTGTGGTGGTGAGATGGACAGTAAAGACGGTTCTTGCCAAAACTCCTACAGTTTTTTTAAATTTTTTGGCCTCGTGATTCCATACATGCCATTGAACTCTTGGACGTTATTTTTAATTCAAACTGCATAGTCCCACCCACCCACCCTTTACCCCCATCTCTCCCTTTTTTAATTTGTCAGCCGCTAGATACTGATTCAGGGTTTCGTTTAGGAGCCCGGATTGCCAAGCCGGATTCGTATATGGTTTCCCAAAATAATGGTCTTTTTGTTTTAAACCCCCCCCCCCATAATAATGCTAGGCTAGAAGTCAAGGAGCTAACCGAATTGCCCCTTTGAACGGCCTTGTCCTATCACTATTAGGTTCGGGTTCCAAAGGAGACTCTTGAATCCGGCTTGGTCTGAAAGCCATAACGGGCCCCTTCCCATTGACCAGTTGTGATTCTTCCCCACAAACAAAGCAGAAGCAAGTTAGCCGTTGAGGGAGAGGGGGGAACAGGAGCTAGAGGCCCATGGGGCTCCGTAGAAGTCAGTCGCTGTCAGGGAAACTTTTGGTGAGCCCAAAGCTAGCATGAAGCAACCACTTATCTGCAGCAGTCCTGTTTGTTGCAATAGGACGTGTTTTCAGGCCTGAAACGTGCATGCTAAGTGTTTTCAGGATCGCATGCACAGGCCTATTACTACTTTGAGCACTTTATTTATCAAAGGAATACTCCACTGCAATAACCAACCTGCCGTTGTATTCCCGTGAAACTATCCAAAGACTTATCAGGCACAAATGCGTTTAGCTTGTCCTGGGATCTCTCCAAAGAGCACTTTATTTTGTTTTGTTTTTCTCTCCGTCCTTTTTTTTTGGCTCGCGTTGCGACTTTTGCTCTTTTCAGTGCCTTCGAAACACAGGTCTCTCGTTTGTGTTTTTAGGGGGAGGAGGGGGGAAACACACCCACGCACCCCACCCCGTTTTGCAAATTTGGCGCGCCACCGTTGTGAAGGGAGTTTTGCCAAGGGCCGTACTGTCTGCACATGAAGTTGTGGTTCTTCAGTGCAGAAAAAATTATCTGTTTTCATTTTTAGGCATGTCATACCCGAACTGGCCTGAGGAGAGCCCCGTTCCACTCACGAGATGCGATGGCCCTATGTCTGTGTTTTCAAGATATGCAAATGATAGTGTATATGCTAACTGGATGGTTTCACCCTCAGCGGCAAAATTTATGGACAAGTTTGATAGTTAACAGTGTCTTGGTGAAAGGTAATGGACTCAGGAGGGGGAGCAGGTGTCCAAAGAGGGGGCCCCTCCCCTTGGCACATTCTTTGTATAATAACCGGTTACGGCAACAGGAGTTTCTAGACTGGGAAACCTTTCCCCTGCCTTTTGGTAGTTCCTACTGTGACTTCCCCCAGCCCTCTCTGTCGTGATGAATACTCTAATTGACTCTCCCCCCCCTTGTTACAAGCATATCAAACTGGGTCATGTTCCAGTTCCAGTATGTGTTTTGGTTCGTGGCAGTCTCCAGGTAGTCGGGTTTGGTATCTGTGTTATCACTTGTCGCCGATGGACTTCATGCTTACGGCGTTTTAGGACAGCAGCCCAGGACTGGAACCGTCAGAGAGGGGGTGTGGGAAGAAACCCTGGTGTCACTTTACAAACTGCTACTTCTGTGCCCAGTGTGAAGGGGAAAAGGCAAACTGAGCGAAGCGTGAAGCACAAATTATACAATGGGAACAATTTGCTCCAGAAAATTCCTGAGCTTGCTCTAGACTTCAGCGTTACCGTGTTGTTGGCAGTTAACAAGTTCTGAGTTTTAAAGAGCTTTGAGTGATTTGGGGGGGTCTGTGTTGAGGGTCGACATTAGAAATCTTGGAAACCTGTAGAGAAAAAAATATATATTGTTCTGTCTTAATGCAAAAAGAGAGGGTTTTGTTTCTCTAACCTTTAGCACAATGGGAAACTTTAATACCAGATATGCTGTATTTAGAGACTTGATCTCGTGATATTGTTTTCATTCACATTTGTTTTAGTGATGTCTCAAAATCTCCTCAGGATGTCTTGAAATGAGCGAAAGTGAAGGGCCCTGGTTTGCAGGCACGCCCACCGGGCTTTCGTCCTCTCAGCTCAAATTCTTAATTTCTAACCATCCGTTTGCACAGCCCAGGTGTAAAGCTGGCTCTGTGTTAAAATATGATCGACAGGTGGAGAGTCGGCCTTGAGAAAGCATGTTTCCTTACAGTAAATTTCTCCGTGGGTCCTTCCCCCCCTGCTGTCAATTGCAGCTTATTGACAATAATGTTAACCACATACAGGGATAAACCGTTTTTCCTCTATCCCAAGATCCAAAGCCACACTTTATTCTGCAGTTTCATATCCTGGATAAGCCGAAACCATCATTATCCTAACTTAACCATGGTTAACATTGGTGCTGCCCAATAGAATACGGTTATAAGGAAGGGGCGGATGTCTGCAGTGGGCAGCATATATTCTCAGGGCTGGTTCCCGATTGGTTAAAAGGCAGCCAGCGTTCCATCTGGGCCGGCCTCCCGAGAACGTGCAATTGACACAACTCCAAATCATTTTCTCTTGCAAATCATTGGCCGACAAAGCTTTCGTTCACTGTCGTTAAGTCTCTGTTCCTTTGTATTTGTGTGTTCATTTTTCTCTGCAAGTATGGGAAACATGTTTCAAGTATTTTTTTTTTTAAAGGTTAAAGCTAATAACGGATGTGACGTTTTAATTTTGATGTGGTGTTTTGAAAGATGATCTCTTACGGAGCTTTTATGAGATGGTTCACAGACAGGGCATCACACATGACTGCATTGTATTTGTAATTTCATAATGTTAAGGAGAGGGAGAATTTAAAAAAAAAGTTTGTTTTTCTAAAGAATGCTGGAACCATCACCCAATGTTCTTTTGGGGTACTCTTGCGTAGTCAAAGGTTATACCAAAGTTATCGCCTCTGTCTCTTTGGTTTCTGTTGTGTGGTTCCGTGTGTCTCGATTACCTGTTTCCATTATTCCAGAAATCCATGAGTCAGATTGCCAAAATGTTGTAACTGTTCTTTTCATGCAAGAGGTCCAAACACCTCATTAGGATAAAAAAAAAACCAGTTTGAAAGCAAGTCTCTGCTCAGACAAAGGGCAGCGTTTTCTTTCTATAAGCTAATTACTACGCTAGACACTGTGTTTACAAAAAAAACAAGACAAAAATACTGAATATAACTGCCTACAGAGATGTGAAACAGCCCTGAGTATACTGTAACAAGCAATCATCTCAAATAATAATAAAAAAAATGTAAATGGAATAGATGTGCCGGTTCATTCTTTTTCTGGAGAGGAACGACATGAAAGGACTCAGAGCCACAGTGGGTTTCAGTAGCATCCAAAGCAGTCAGGTCAGGATTTGTTGTGTTTGCTACCGAGAGGGTCAAATGACACATGGTCCTTGTGAAAATTTCTGAGTCAGGCTTGCTGGTAGTTCTGAGTAACTAAGAGGTCGTAAGAACCAGCACATTGAATTGTACCTGGAAACAGAAGGTAGCCAGTGCAAATTACCGCAACAATAGCCCGTAGACATTGGCTCGTTTGCCTTCTCATTTTATTATTTATTATTTATTTGACTTATATCCCGCCCTCCCTGCAAAGCAGTTTTAGGGAGGCTTACAAAACTGTATAAAACACTATTTATTTGACTTATATCCTGCCCACCCTGCAAAACAGTTTTAGGGAGGCTTACAAAACTGTATAAAACACTAAAACGAGAAGATTAATAAAATCACAACAATACAGTCCTAAATATAATAATGATAAAGTGCTAGAACAACTAGTATAATGATGGCAGACGTTTGCAGCAATCAGAAATATGCAGTCAGCATAGTCTGGGTTGTGTCAGGCTGTTGGTGGTATAATAATATTGATACTGATATTAATGTTGATGTTGGGGCCAGGGCCTTGCTCTAAGTAGTGCGGCTCCCTAATCGAAGGCCTGGTGGAAGAGCTCCGTCTTGCAGGCCCTGCGGAACTGTAAAAGGTCCCGCAGGGCCCTGATGTCCTCCGGGAGCTCATTCCACCAGTATGGAGCCGCCACTGAGAAGGCCCTGGCCCTCGTCACAGCCAGCCTGGCTTCCTTGGGGCCCAGAAGGGCCAGATGGTTTTGGGACCCCGATCGTAGTGTTCTCTGGGGAACGTGGGGAAAGGTGGCCCCTTGGGTACCTAGGCCCCTGACCATATAGGGCTTTAAAAGTAAAAACCAGCACCTTGAACCGAATTCGGTATGTTCTAGACAGCCAGTGCAGTGCTTTTAGCACAAGCTGGATGTGCTCCCGCATAGGGAGACCCAACAACAGCCTAGCTGCTGTGTTCTGCACTAACTGCAGTTTCCAGATTTGGGACAAGGGCAGCCCCATGTCGCAAGCATTACAGTAATCCAGTCTTGAGGCGACCGTTGCATAGATCACTGTTGCCAGGTCATTGCGTTCGAGAAAGGGAACCAACTGCTTAATCAGCCAAAGGTTATAAAAGGCTGACTTCACAGTAGCTGCTACCTGGGCCTCCATCGTTAAGGAGGGTCTAGGAGCACTCCCAAGCTCCAAACCTCCAACACTGGCACCAACAGTGCCCCATCGAAGGTTGGGATGGATTTGACCCTAAGTGATGGAGGGCAATTACCCACAAGATGTCCTCCAAGCCTCAGAGGAAAAAGACCCTTCACGGTAAGCAACCAATGGTCGGTTTCTATGCCAGGCATACAGAGATGTAATATCGGATCTACCCCTAGGGACCAGTTTACGTTTCTGAGCCGTTTTCAGAGGCAGCCCCACGTTGAGTGCATTACGTAATCTAATCTAACAGTCATCAATCTAATTTGCCAAGGTCAGGGCTGACTCTCCACTAATGGGCACACCCTATTGTCTTAACACCTTCTCCTTGCTTAAGGCAGATTCTTAGGAAATATAAATCACAGGCATTTGCAGATACGGCTTCCTGTTGCCATAAACATCTATGGGCACATTCTGCGTTGCTGTTGTTGTGCTTACTTCTGAGTCATCTTTGACTGTCATTGTTCATTCACATCCTGTACTGCCCTCCAAATAATAAAAATGCAGACCGCACTCCTCGTGGAAGAACCAAGCCCAAGATTCGATGGCAACGTTAGTATAAAACCTCCAGTCAGGAATATAGGGATGCTCACATGCTTGGGTAGGAACAAAATGGGAAATAATACGAATCATCAAAGACACTGAATTGTCAAAGAAAAACAAGGTAATAGAATGCTATCACCTGTAAAATGTCTGATTTTTTTTTAATGAACCTGTTAAATGCTGACAAACTAAGGCACACCTGGAATTCTTTGCATTTGCAAACTTGTGGCCGTCGGAGAGGCATCCCTTGACTGAAGCTAAAACCGGAAGTGCAGCGGGCAGAAGATGCTGCTCTGCTGATCAGGAAAGAATGGGCGTCCAGGCACCTGCGATGCCTAGCCCAGCCAGGGTCCCTGCGCTGCCTGTGCCAGTCAGAGGTGCCAGCGTCGCACAATCCAATTACCTTTATTGGCATGTAACACAGACTCCTATACAGCAGAACAACAACAACAACAAAATATTACTTGCAAAAAGAGCAGGTATGAACAGGGTTACTATGTAAAGGTACCAGCAAAGAAAACCAATTAATTAAATAGAGGGCAAATAGAAATGGCACCCGAGAGAAATGTAGCAACCGTTTCCGTTATCTCAAAACTTGGGTTGTCAAGAAGAATAAGAATCTTCAGACTATCAGAATATTCTTCTAATTGAGTCCAAATAGAGTTTAAAAATTTCAGACGTTGCGCATGATAGAAGAAGAAGAAGAGAAGAGATTGGATTTATACCCCGCCCTTCACTTGGAGTCTCAGAGCGGCTTACAAACTCCTTTCCCTTCCCCTCCCCACAACAGACACCCTGGGAGGTGGGTGGGGCTGAGAGAACTCTGACACAAACTGCTCTTTTTCAAGGACAGCTGTGCCAGAGCTTGTGACTGACCCAAGGTCACATCAGCAGGTGCAAGTGGAGGAGTGGGGAATCAAACCCGGTTCTCCCAGATTAGAGTCCGCAC
>NW_015160946.1:123849-126909 GCF_001447785.1 Gekko japonicus
GAACTCATTAGCATAATAGGCCACACCCAACAGCAGGAACTCATTAACATATTGGGCCACACCCCTGACAGCACAGCTCATTAGCACATTAGGCCACACCCCCATGTTACCATAAGTATGGTCATCCAGCCACACCCACCTTTTGCTTCAGAACTCATTAGCATAATAGGCCACACCCAACAGCAGGAACTCATTAACATATTGGGCCACACCCCTGACAGCACAGCTCATTAGCACATTAGGCCACACCCCCATGTTACCATAAGTATGGTCATCCAGCCACACCCACCTTTTGCTTCTTATTCTGTTTACCCAGGGCTTTTTTGTATCAGGGACTCCTTTGCATGTTAGGCCACACACCCCTAATGTAGTCAATCCTAATGAGTCTCTGCTGTTGGGTGTGGCCTATTATGCTAATGAGTTCCTGCTGGGCGTGGGCAACTTGGGAGCCAGCCGGAACTCCGTTCTTGTGTGTTCCTGCCCAAAAATAGCCCTGAATGAGTGTTGCTCAAAGCAAAGTAGATTGGCTCTTATAATTGAGAAAGCTTCAGAGGTAAGAAGGAATCTAAGGTAATATCCAGAGATTTAATTTTTGATTCTATAGAGGTAAACCAGTTTGAGTAATTGGATTCTAATAGCAATTGATAGGTGTAACTATAAAGGGGTCCGAATGAAAAAGAAGGCAAAGCCAGTACTTAATCGTAGTAAGCCACAGCGTTGCACATCTGTTCTGAGTCTCGGGACAGCAACTTTCCCTGAGCAGGCAGCCTTCCAGATAGCTCCCCAGGCTACATCTTAGGTCCATTCTGCATCTAGCATTTGCTCCGTTGTTTTACCAAACACGCACTGGAACAGGAAAAGAGGTAGCTCAAAAACACATTCAGATACCCTGGGCCAACGCCATCGCCCCTGAATGACCGTAAAATGGCCATAAATCTATGCAGATGCGGCCATACAACTGAGAGGTCAAAGGAAGTGAAACCGACCTGCAGTGTGGAGGCTACCGTAAAACTCGACAATCAAAGGAAGTGAAAGTGGCAGAGGGGAATTTCTGTTCCAGCCTGGGTTTGGCAAAACAGCGGAGCGAATGCTAGATGCAGAATGGGCCTTAGCCTTCGTTTACAAGGTTCGGGACCCACGGACCCTTGCTCTGTCCACTGTGTGCAAAGGTCCTCCATCCTCGAGGTGTTCCCAGCTATTGCCCTGTCTGCCAGAAATAGCCTCCCACTCTCTATCCATCACGTCCTCTTTTCCCCTTCAAATCCATGTATCCCGTACAGCCTTTCCTAGTCCTCTGTATGTCCATGTTTTTTTACGTGCAGTTAAAAAGGTAAAGGTTTCCCTTGCTCGAAAGCCAGTCGAATCCGACTCTAGGGTTGCGGTGCTCATCTGCGTTTCAGAGCCGAAGAGCCAGCGCTGTCCAAAGACGTTTCCGTGGTCATGTGGCCGGCATGACTAAACACCAAGGCTCACGGAACGCTGTTACCTTCCCACCGAAGTGGTACCTATTTATCTACTTGCACTTTCTTACTTTCGAATGGCTGGGTTGGCAGGAGCTGGAACTAGAGACGGGAGCTCACTCCGTCATGCGGCACACTCGGGTCTTGAACTGATGAACTACTGACCTTCCACAGCCTGCAGCTCAGCGTCTTAACCACTTGAGCCTTTATCTAACCTATTTTACATGTTTCTTACTAGTTGATTACACCATGCAAGTAACCCTTATCTTGCATATTCCTCCCTAACTGATTTGCCCCGTGCAGCTAACCCTTATATAGCTTATCTTGCATGTTCCTCTGTTTGCTGCAATCCTTCCTCTATAAGGTCTGTTGACTTTGGCCCAATTGGAGCCTCATACACAGTAGTTTAGCTAGCTCAGGTTCCCTGTATATAAAGGGACTGGGTGGATAGGATATTCATATTTTGCAGGGCATGGATGACTGTATCAACAGGCTAGAGCCACAGCCGTTCCAGACACTGCAAATGAGTTGAAACATTTTAGGACTCTAGTGGATGACTGATATTGTTAGGATTCCATGTTGTTCAGTCGCACAGTCGAGTCCGACTCTTTGCGACCCCATGGACCAGATCACGCCAGGCCCTCCTGTCTTCCGCCGTCCTCTGAAGTTGGCTCAATTTCATGTTCGTTGCATCGATGACACTGTCTAACCATCTCATCCTTTGCCGTCCCCGTCTTCTTTGACCTTCAATCTTTCCCAGCATCAGGGTCTTCTCCAGTGAGTGCTCCCTTCTCACGGGGTGGCCAAAGTATTTGAGCTTCAGTTTCATTATCTGGCCTTCCAGGGAACAGTCAGGGTTGATTTCTTTTAGGATTCCATACAGCTGCTTTAATTCTCACAAAGAAATGTGAATGTCACGAGACACAATCCAGCACAGGAGCTGATCTGTATGTGCACCAGATAATCCTGGAATTCATCTGAAGTGCCTCTATTTGGTAAGGGTTACTGATCTGATGAGAACTGTTAAATCACGCTTGGCCACACTACATGCAAGAAACAAGATTAAAATTTGGAATCTTCCAGACTTTTCAAAGCTGCAAAATCTGAATCATTTTTTTTTTAAAGTACAGCCAGGACAACAATACGCATATCATAAAAATAAAGTGCAGTGGTAGCTAAAGGACTAACATTTATTCCAGCGTGAACTTCTATGAGTCATGGCCCACTTTGTCAGATAAATGCTTTTGGAAAGTGCCATCGAATCACAGCCGACTTCTGGTAACCCAGTAGGATTTTTCGAGGCAAGAGATGAACAGGGGTGGTTTGCCATCGCCTGCCTCTGCATAGAAACCCTAGAAGTCTTTGGTGGTCTCCCACCCAAGTAGTAACTAGGGCGGACTCCGCTTAGCTTCCAAGCTCTGATGATATCAGGCTAGCCTGTGCCATCTACGTCCAGGGGTCAGATACTTGAAGGAAAAGCCACACTGAGAGATCTCATGTGGAAGGTGGGGGAGCGGTGGAGAGAAGTCAAGGTTTGATGTGAGCTACGCCATGAGTCAGAAAGTGGCACCATGGCAGAAAGTGAAGAGGACCGAAAGAG
>NW_015160947.1:0-2441 GCF_001447785.1 Gekko japonicus
ACATCGACTGACTGTTCCTGGCCCTAAGGCCTCCAGGCTTGCGGCCACCAGGACCAGGGCCTTTTCAGTGGCGGCTCCAGTGGTGGAATGAGCTCCCGGAAGAGATCAGGGCCCTCCGGGACCTTTTACAGTTCCGCAGGGCCTGTAAGACGGAGCTCTTCCACCAGGCTTTCAAATAGGAGACGCCACCACCACTGTTACCACCAACTATTCCATTGAACATCTGGAATATGGGACTGGCCCACTATGGATTACGCCATTTAATATCTGGACCATGGGACTGGCCGTAAGATCAGGAGATTGCCAGAATGGAAAGTCACGCCATCTATGTTAATACTGCAAGCACTTTAAATGTTATTGTTGTAATGCTAAGAATGTTTTATATTATTTTAATGTTTTATGGCTTTATGCCGTACCAATCAGTGTAAGCTGCCCTGAGCCGTCTCGCAGGGAGGGCGGGGTATAAATTAAATAATAAATAAATAAATAAACATCAATTTTCTTCAGGGAAACTAATTTTTGTAGTTTGAAAATGAGCTGTAATTCCAGGGGGTCCAACTTGGAGGCTGGCACCCCTAGCTCCAGTGCTGAAATTTGAAGCTCTGGTTCTTCTGTGTGAGATGGTGGATGCAGACCACTGACATTGGCTTGCATCTGCTGAATCACCCTGCTTCATGTAGGATGCACAACAGCCAGGTGGAGGGGTGTATTTTAGGGTTAGGGTTAGGGTTAGCTGCAGTGGCTCAAGTGGTTAAGATGTTGAACTGCAGGCTGTGGAAGGTCGGTAGTTCAGCAGTTCGAGACCCGAGTGCCGCATGACGGAGTGAGCTCCCGTCTCTAGTCCCAGCTCCTGCCAACCTAGCAGTTCGAAAGCAAGAAATTGTAAGTAGATAAATAGGTACCACTCCAGTGGGAAGGTAACAGCGTTCCGTGCGCCTTGGTGTTTAATCATGCTGGCTACATGATGACGGAAACTTCTTCGGACAGCGCTGGCTCTTCGGCTTTGAAACAGAGATGAGCACCGCAACCCTAGAGTTGGACTTGACTGGCTTTCGAGCAAGGGAACCTTTACCTTTTCTAAGCAGTGTGCTAAGAAGGCACCTTTTCCTGGGGTTAGCCCAGCCCAGGGGCATTGCTAGGGGGGGTTCCCAGGCCCCCCTAATTTTCTGGGGAGCCCCTGCCTAAATGCCACGTAGTTCCACCTCCATAGATAGTGACAATGGCATGTGATGTCACTGGCTCCTCCCTATGTGTCCCAGTTCTTTTAATGACTTAGCAATGCCTCTGGCCCAGGCCCAGCCCCCCCCCCCCCGGAAACTGGAAAGTCTACGCCCCTTGGCTTTTCGGAGAATGTGCAGGTGCTACAGACGTGCCAGAGACCTTCCTGTTCAAGCATATTAACTGCAAACCCTGTACACCTGGATTGGCATACAGCTTAGATCTACATACTGGCTTCACGATAAGGATGTTAATACATCCATTAGATATCCCTTTTTTCTTTGCCCTTCTTGGTTCAAAGATCAGAGCACAGCAAGGTTGACAGGCAGAAGCATGCCAGAAGGTGGCAAGAAAGCAGCTGGAATTAGAGTCCCACCCAGAAATCTAGCGAGTGGCTGCAGCTGAAGAACTCCGAGCAATAAGTCTTTCACCAGCGGCAGCTGAAAAGCAGGGCCTGGGGTGGGGACTCTTTGCAACGGTGGGTGAGTGGGATAAAGCAACTGATGGAAACAGCCTTGAGGAATTAAAGAAAGACCTGCCTGGACTGGAGAAAGGAAAAAAATCAGAGCAGTGAATGAGACTTGCTGCTCAGCTCCCAGGAAGCTTGGGAATAGAAGAAGAAGAAGAAGAAAAGATTGGATTTATACCCCACCCTTCACTACCCAAAGGAGTCTCAGAGCGGCTTACAAACTCCTTCCCCTTCCCCTCCCTACAACAGACACCCTGTGAGGTAGGTGGGGCTGAGAGAACTCTTGACAGAAACTGCTATTTTTCAAGAACAGCTCTTATCAGTTTTGTATGACACAAATCAGGCATTTTAAGCCAACATTCACAATTATTTCCCTTTTTTCTGTGCATATAAAAATAGCTTAGTGAGGTTTCATCTCATTGTATCTGATGAAGTCAGCTGAAGCCCACAAAAGACTGGCACTTGAACTTAAAGTCGCCTTGTATTGTCTACCAACAGGGCTATTTTTGGTCAGGAACGCACAGGAACGGAGTTCCGTCTGGCTCCCACGTTGGCCACGCCCAGCAGGAACTCTTTAGCATAATAGGCCACACCCAACGGCAGAAACTCACTAGGATTGGCTACATTAGGGGTGTGTGGCCTAACATGCAGAGGAGTTCCTGCTACAAAAAAAGCCCTGCGTTTTGACAATAAACAAAGTAAGTAGAATAAGAAGCAAAAGGTGGGTGTGGCTGGATGACCACACTTCTGGTAA
>NW_015160947.1:2974-16847 GCF_001447785.1 Gekko japonicus
TCAACAACTCTGTTTTCTTCCCTTCTTTATAGAATGGCCTTTCAGATACTCAAGCCAAGTTCCATATCATGTTTTTATTCTTTGCCGCAGCCATGTTCTCTATCAGCTTATCCTCTCTTTTTGGATATCACTGTTGGCTAGTCAGCAAAAATAAATCAACACTAGGTAAGTAATTTTGTTTAGTTAGGCTTATAATCTATCCTGTCCCCTGACACACACATTTCTGTTTGAACATGTTAGGAAATCTAAACATGTGTTTGATTTTCTAGAGGCCATCCAGCAGCTGCTGCAAGTGGAGGAGTGGGGAATCAAACCCGGTTCTCCCAGATTAGAGTCCGCACACTTAACCACTACACCAAACTGGCTCTCAGTTGAATCCTTGGCAGTGGTGAGAGGCGGGGCTTCTGTACAACGACCTAGTTAAATACTCAGGGCTTTCTCTGAGTTTCACTAGCTTTTGGAGCTTTTAGTGGACTTTTTGAGCTTTCCGGGCACACCGGACGGGTCAGGAGTCTCTCCAGTACCTCAGGTGTAGAATTCTTGGCAGTGGAATGAATGAGAAAAAAGGAAGAGGAGAAGAACTGGAGTCTAAGGTAAGGTTGGAGGGGCTTCTTGGCTCTGGAGCAGAGGGAGGATGGTAGACCCTGGAGTATGGATTTCTTTGTCTGGAGAGGTGCATGGTGGAGGATCGTGACCCAGGAGACAGAAGATACAGAGGTGGTGGCAGCTGGGGTGGTGCTGTTCCTATGACCCGGAAGAGGCTTGGGGGGCTTGTTAGGGCTTCTCCCTCATGTGGTGATCAATGAGAAGGATACGTTTCCTCACATGAAATATATGCTCAGGACACACAGGATTCCTGAGTTCCTTTCTCAAGTTTTGATGAGATTCATCCGTCTCCAGCAGCACCCAGGAATACCAGTTCCCGGCTTTCTATAACCAAGGGCTGCTGCTATTTCTCTGACTCACTGTAGCTTTGTAAGCAGAAATTCAATTGCCCCCAGTACTGGGAAGGAGTAATAGGAAAAGGTGCACCTGTAACTGCTGCATTTGCCATGAAGCTGTCAGGGGAAAGGAAGGGGAAGCTGCAGTGTGCTGCCTAGCCTGCAACACCCCCCCCCCTTACAATTCCCATGCTTTAATCCACTTAGAGCCAAACCAGACTGTGAAGTGAGTGGGGGCACAGGTGCCTGTGGTGAAGCCCACAATAATTCTTGGCAGGGCTTTTTAAAAAAAGAGGTGCCGGAACTCTCAAGCAGGGAATGAAGTTTTCAATCTGTACCCTGAAAACTCACGAACTTTTAAGCATTTTAAAAAGAATTTTGTCGAGGAGGTTCTGGAACTCTGTTCCAGTGCGTTCCCCTAGGGGGGAAAGCCCTGGTTCTTGGTTTGCTTCAAATAATGCACTTCAAGATGAAAAACCCCAATGAAAAAAGTTATGTCTCATACTAATCACAATCACTTTAAGAATATTCTTCATAGTTTTCTGAAAAAGAACCCAGGAAGTTTCCAAATGAAGCCTGTTTTGCCTATATGGTTCATTCTATACAGGACAAGAACTCATAATGTGTCTGTTTTTCCTCCCCTCTCAGTCTTAAAGAAGCATAGGATAGCATAGTGGTGGTGGCGGCAGCAGGGAAATTGTCAAATCCCGGGGACAAATAATAGACCACAGTTGTTGACCTGCTCTGAAGAATAGTTGACAAAATAGTTCTCCAAAATTTTAAAGCCAATCCTTTATTGGATCAAACCTAAACACCCATAGTTGGCATGTTAAAAAAAGAAAGCAGATCCTATCCTATATTTGTGATGAGTAGTAATGGACGTTACTGTTCCTCGTCTGCACAATTAAATATGAGAAGCAGGGGAAGCAGGGGGACTTTCCGGGATGGGATCTCATTTTCCTAGTGTATTCCCTCTCCCACAATATTTCTTCTTTTCTTCCTCCTGGCAGTCCCTGCTGCCTCTCCCAATTTTCCCTCTCTCACCCACCCACCTACCTATCAATGTTGTTTTCTCTTCAGCTCTCTCCCCTTTCCCTGCCTCCTTATCTCCAACCTTTTACCTTTTTCAGTTTCCCTCTCCCTTTGATTGACAGTAACCAAGCCATGGAACCAGTGTTCCCTCTAAGCTGTGTTAGTGTGAGTTAGCTCAGTTTTTTTAGCCTCCAGCTCACTTTTTTTTTTTCCTTAGGAAGGATGGTTCCAGAGCAAACTAATTTATGCAGTAGCCAAATTGATTGCTCACAACTATAATGCCGGTAGCTCACAAAGTAGAATTTCTGCTCACAAGACTCACAGCTTAGAGGGAGCATTGCAAGGAACCCTGGGCTATAGTCATGTCTCAGAATACTGTTTTAAAATAAACCTCTTTGGGGAAAAAAACCCCTTAAATGGGTGGCTATCTATTAAGTTGATTATGCGCAGAGTAAGGGAACCTTTACCTTTACCTATCTATTAAGTTAATTATGCACAGACTGAAGAAGTACTTCCTTTGTCAAAATAAGATTACTATGGCACTTTAAAGATGAATGAATTTATTGTGACATAAGGCTGGCGACCCAGAGCTCACTTTCTTAGATGTGTGCAACACTACATTAAACTGGCACATACATGTGCATAGGCAAACAGAAGGGTAATCGAGGGAGGGGCAACTATTACAAAGAGAGGCCAGAAAGCCTTTTTTCCCAGGTGAGTGGTGTTACACTGCAGAGCACAGCTCCAGTCCAAAGGGGAAATGATCCAGCATGAGTGGGTGGGTGTGGACCACTCCCAGCTTTTGAGGATTTCTTTTGCAATAATGCTGCCTTCTTTTACCCAAACTCAAGAGCCGTGATTGTTCGCGTGTGAGGCTTCTTGACAGGCAGGGCTCTGACAAATGCCTCATGAAGCTCAGCCAGGCGCTCAAGGTGAAGCTCTGTTTCCAGTAGCCATGCTTTTGCCACTTATGACCCACCACTCTCCTCAGGTTTATCAGGTGGGTTTACCTAGCTGCCATTTGGGGCTAAGAAGGAATTTTAGAGGGTTCTATCCCCTCACACCTGCTTTGTATTATGAGTGAGGGCGACTTGATCAAGTGTCCACAGATCTGCTGCAGCCATTTTAGGGCTGAACTTGTCCGGTGCTAGTCTTTTTTTAAAACCCCTCCCTCTTTCTTTATAAGTTAATTTTAGATGCTTCTTTCATTTTATTTCCCTGTTCTCGTTTCATTTGGACTGCCGTCGTGCGGGATTATTATCTGCGGATAGCCGGTTCCCTTGCCTCACCACCTATTAGGTTTAATAATGTAGGGGAGTGGCGGGACGTTTGTAGCAGGTCTGTAGTTTTATTTATTTTATCTCTTTTCTTTTTCTTTTTGGTTTCTGACTATCTCGAACTTTCAGAAGACCTAGAGAAGATTTATTAGTTTAAACTTTGACAACTTCTTTTGTCTTCTCCCCTGTTATTCCCAGGCACAGGAGCCCTGGATGGCGGGAGGCTGCAGCTGTGTGTATGATTTAGTTTAATTCTTTTCAGTTGAGTTTAGTTTGTGTTAGTTTAGGCCTCATTAGGCTGTTATTGGGTTGTATTTTATTTTAGTCCTATTTAGTATTTTATTATTATTTGTTAGTCCTATTTAGTATTTTATTATTATTTGTAGCTCAAAGTCCAGGGTTTTTTTTAGTTAGAGGGTGGCTGACCTTGGCTTGTCTATTTCCTCATTCCTCCCTCCACCTGAAGCTGTTGAATCCGGTTGGTTTATTACCTGGGTTGGGTGGTGGTGGTGTTCCCCACCCCCCTTGTTAAAATGAACAAAAAACAGGCACGACAGATTGATGATGAACCTTTTCTAAAAGCTAAGCAAAGAAGATTGGAAAACTTTAAAATAAATAAATTGCCCTCTGTGCCATTAATTAGTGTGGCAAAGACCATTTTTATTATACCATCAGATGCTTATGTCTAATGAGGGGCTCCTAAGTCTTATTAGAAAAGATCTGCTACTGAATTCTTGGGCAAAGGTCAATGAAGATATGTTTCAATTGTTGGGCTTTAACCAAAACAAAGTATATGAGACAGAAGAAATCAGGTTAGTGGTGATATCCCTGGATTTTAGAAGTACGCAGGAGAGAGCATGACGAGTGTGATCAGTAGCCGCTCATGGCCTAATCCCCTTTTACTTTATTCCATGATATGTTTTTTCTTTATGGTGCCCCAGTATAGAAGGGCGTTTATGCTGGCTAGGCTAACTGCCTTTTCGTCCATGGTTACTGAGGGCTGTTATGCAGGTATTTCTTATTCGGATAGAAGGTGTGAGTGTGGGGATGGTCAAATCGAGACTTTGGAACATATTTTGCTGTTCTGTTGTTTTGGGGAGGATTTGAGGAAAAAATATTTAGGGCAATTGATATCTCATAAATTTTAACCTTGCTTCGCAGAGTCTAATTCAGATGTTTTAATTAGATACACATAATAGGATCCCATTATTAGTTGCAAAATTTATGTTGGCGGTAATTAAATGTAAAAGGGGATAATAAAAAGGTTATTTCAATGTGATACTGCTGGTGGCCAGTTGGCCATTAAAGCAATATCATATAAGTAATTAGAGCTGAACTCAGGCCATTTAAAATGCCACAAGGACCTGATCATCAGGCCTGTCATGTTTTGGCACTTGAAAAGGCACAGGGGAGACAGCTAGAGCTGCAGGTCCCACAGCGCTGGCCCTTCACCACATTTTTAAATATTCTGAGTTCAGCTGTAAAATGGTGACAGCATCCATAGGTCAGACCCACGGATGTTGTAACATCTAGTTTGGCCCTTTGTCTTTAAGAAACCTAATTTAACCCATACTTGGTGTCTTCATTTCATGGTGTGAGAATAATTCCTTCCCCTTCTGCTTCTTTGTAACATGGCTACATATAGTTTGGTCAAGTGAATGTAAGGCTTCATGCACCTGAAGAAGTGTGCTGTATCTGACTAAGGTTTCTGCTGAAATAAATGTGGTCGTAATCAATAGACGCTATCACTTTTGCTGCAATGGGCTAACAAAACTACCTCTGTGGAATACCTCACAGAGTTGTTGTGAGGGGAGGAAATGGAACAACTTCTTTCTTGTATATTTCTCTGGATTTCTTGGAGAAATGGTGGGATATGAATGTGAGGAAGGGAGGAATTATTATTTTTTTATAGCTAGAGTGAACCAGTAGTCTGTGTAGTCCTATCCTGGTTATGACATGGAAATTAGTTGAATGACAATTCATTGAAAATGTCTTTAGTAAAAGACCTCCTTTAAGTTCATTGTAAACCGATTTTGTTCACAAATCTCTGGAAAGTTTCTTTTTACCAATTCTGTATCTATTCCCTATAAATTTAAGTAATCAGTTTTAGTATTGCCAACACTTCTAGTCAGGGGTCATTTCGTAGAAAAAGAGCTAGGGGAACTCATTAGCATATGTCACACCCCCTGACATCACTGGAAGTGTGTCATAAGGCCACATACCCCGCCCCCAACGGTCCCGGCCGCCACCGCCGGCCTTGCAGCTCCACTGCCGAGCCCCATGAGGGGCCCGGCAGTGGACCTGCAAGGCCGGCGGGAGTGCAAGGAAGCCCCACAAAGGCCCTCCCTGGCCCCAGGCAGGCAGGGGTGGGGAGAGGCAGGGAGGAAGCAACTTACCCTCCCTCTTCTCCTGCCTCCTCCTGGCTGAATGAGGGCCGGAAGCGGGGCGGCCAGAAGCAGGGGTGGGG
Source organism: Gekko japonicus (assembly GCF_001447785.1). Classification (NCBI taxonomy): domain Eukaryota; kingdom Metazoa; phylum Chordata; class Lepidosauria; order Squamata; family Gekkonidae; genus Gekko; species Gekko japonicus. The sequence goes on from NW_015160947.1 coordinate 8,692, forward strand.
CTTCGTCATGTGCCCGCCCCCCGTACCTCACCCGGGGGAACTGCGATCCCCCACGATCCCCCCCGAAATGACCTCTGCTTCTAGTACAATCAAGTTTCTAGTATTATCTCTGTGCGCTGAAGATTTGCCTATAACTTTATAAACCTTTACTAGCTCCTCTCTCTCGCCAATTTCATCTTTGTTTTTAAACTTTAAAAAAACCCTCAGAAAGCTTTAACATTTCTCATAGAAAGGTATTCCACATTTTTAATCTTTTTACACGGCAATCCTAAACAGAATGTACTGTTATCTGAGCCCATTAACTGCAATGGTCTTGGAAGGATGTAACTGCTTCTGATTGCACTGTAAGGGGTGAATCCAGTTTGATTTTCTGTTGGTGAGACACAGAAGTGTCCCCTTTGACCATCCCAAAGGAACATGGGACATAAGCTGTAAAGAGGAGGAGAACTGGAAAAGGTGGAGTGAAAAAATTGGTTGGATCAAGTCCTAAGTTGTGCAATTGTACTTTAGGACATGGATCTAGCCGCAAGTGGTCTTTCTGTATTCTTTTCAGCTTTCGGATATTCTGATTTGAGATTGGATAACTGGAAGAAGGGTGCCAACCTCCAGGTTGGGGGGGGGTAGAAATCGACCAGAATTACAACTACTCTCCAGACTACAGAGATCAGATCCCATGGAGAAAATATTTGTGCTTACTTTTCAGATTTGTCCTAAGAAAGTTCATTAATTCTTACTTCAAGGATGCAGCAAAATTGCTGTCTCCTCGGGAGGCTCAAATCAAGAATGGGGGTGAGGAGAAGAAAGAAGGGTACAAGGACAGGAACAGTTGGAGATCCACTGCTGAGTAGTGTCCATAAACTGAGTTCTTTGTCTTGGTTCTATCTGTTTGACTCCATTTTGCTCTTTCTGTAGGTGTCCTCATTTTGGAGCTATGCATCTTCCAGAAAGACGCATCTTCAGTCAACCGTTCCTTGTGGTTTGCGTATATTGTTTTAGCCTTATGTCTCTCTCCACATTTTTGCACCTGCAGAGAAACAATCCTTTCTTGTGGCCATGGAAGATCAGTGTCAAAAACACATCTGGCCTCCCAGTGCTTGAACACACAATTCCTAGCTTATCCACTAAGAACTTGGATAGAGGTATATGGACAGTGAACTCTATTGGGCGTTTGGGGAATCAGATGGGAGAATATGCCACCCTCTATGCCTTAGCCAAACTTAACGGGCATCAAGCCTACATCCTTCCAGGCATGCACCAGTACCTAGGAAGAATATTCAGGATAACTTTGCCTATGATCTCTTCTGATATGGTTGACAAAATCCCTTGGAGGAACTACAATCTCCATGATTGGATGTCAGAGGAGTATCGTCACATCCAGGGCAAGTACGTGCTGCTAACAGGCTACCCTTGTTCTTACACATTTTATCACCACATCCGCAATGAGATACTTCAGGAGTTCACCTTCCATGACTACATCAAGGAGGAGGCCAATAAATACCTTCTGCAGCTGCGGGGGCAGCGCAAGAATGTAACCTATATTGGAGTGCATGTCCGGAGAGGCGATTATGTTCGTGTGATGCCCAAGATCTGGAAAGGTGTAGTGGCTGACAAAAGTTACATGGACAAAGCCATGAATTACTTCAGAGAGAAGTACCACAATACTATCTTTGTGATAGTCAGCAATGGGATGGCTTGGTGCAAGGAAAACATTGATGCTTCCAGGGGGGATGTTTACTTTGCTGGTGATGGGCAGGAATCATCACCGGCGAGGGATTTTGCTCTCATTGCTCATTGCAACCATACAATAATGACCATTGGGACCTTTGGCATCTGGGCCGGCTACTTGGCTGGTGGAGAAACTATTTACTTGGCCAACTACACCCTCCCGGACTCACCATTCCTCAAAGTCTTTAAGCCATCTGCAGCCTTCTTACCCGAATGGATTGGGATCCCAGCTGACCTTTCTCCTTTGCTACCCAAGTCATAACTTAGGTGCTGATGTGTACTTAATTAGATAATGGAAGAAAAGTCTGTCTAGGAACCAGTCCCCCTAGGTGTGTGTAACAGAAAATATGTTCAAAGGTTTTCCTAGCAGGAAACTCAGGGGTCTACTATCTTGGTTCCCAACTGGTTAAGAACTTCCTCGGACCTTTGGGGTTGGAGATAGCACCTTATACCTCCTATTGAACATTACCAGGATATACACGTTCAATCATAATGTTGAACTAGTTTGCCATTTCCTCTTCCTTGGGAATTGTAGTTCTGTAAGTGAGGATTTGGGAAATCTTTGAGAAGAACAAAGAATTTAAGAAGAGCCCTGCTGGATCAGCCCAACCGTTCCTCATCCAGCATCTTGTTTTACAAAGTGGCCAATTAGAGACCTCTGAAATGGGTACCAGGAAGGCATGGAGGCCAAAGGCTCTCTCTGTTGTTGCTTCCCAGGAAAGGTACACATTAAGGTTTCGCTTAGCCAAGATCCCTAACAGGTACTTTGTTGTATCTTATCTCCTGCACATTTGTCTGATCACCTTGTAGTAGCAAATTCCATCATAGTTATATCTTGGGTGAAGGGCTATGTGACAGAACTCTGAGCATCTTGATAGACATCAGCTTTCAGGATAGTCTGGGGGGAGCTATATGACCATTAAAAATAGGTTTAAAAACTATATCCATTTATTGTGTCAATAGGACCTACCACTCTGCAATGAGAGTTAAGCTCAGTCCCTAACTGATGGCTAAGCAAAGAGGTAGGAAGGGGGAAATTATGTCTGAGAAGCAATTTTCAGCCCAATCAAATCAATATGCAAAATCCGCTTGGCTAAAAGATGCTGTTTCAGGGCCTATTACATGGGTAGGGTCCTATCCTCTTCATGGAATGAACATACAAAGTTCCCTATTCCTGAGTCTGACCTCTGGCTCATTCACCTTGCCCAAGATTTGTTTACTATAACTAGCAGCAGGTTTGTGTGGCTTTCCCCAGGATGGATACCTGAGATTCTTTATCATCTCAGATTGAATCTGGGATTGCTGCTGAGATTTCTAAGCCTTCTCTGTACAGTGTGATGAGACTCTGGGGAATTTGTTAGCTAAGGACTCCAAGCTGGGCTGCTTTCTATGCACAGGATCCCCAATTCTAAACACCCCTGCTTTCCAAAGGTCTGATTCTCACTTTTATTTGGACCCCTAAGGAAAAAGAAAAGAGAATGTTACCGCATTATGGGACAAACCTGGTGAGATGCTGTGCATTTTGAATCCGGAGCTCCCAAGAGTTTTTAAAAATATCAAGTATGTGGGTAACTGCGAGGGAAGGCATTATGGTATAACCTGGTCTTGTCAGATCCCAGAAGCTAAACAGGGTCAATACTTGGACAGGAGTCTGAGGAGGAAGGCGATAGCAAAACACCCCTGCTTCTCACTTGCCTTGAAAGCCCCTTGCTGGGGTTGCTGTTGTTCAGTTGTGACTTGATGGCACTTTACACACACACACACATGTGGGTAACCTGAGTTGGGCTGGGAGCATGGCACAGAGAATGAGCCTATGCCTTTCCCCCCGTGCTGATATCCTGGCCTGAAATGGCCCTGTGGAACTGCTATTTGCTACTGAAGCAAACATATACCTTGACCTAATGGGGCTACCAAATGGGACCCAACAGGTTGGGTCAGGTGTCCCCCAGCCTCTGTTCGAAGAAATACGATCACACGTGAGTTGTCCATTCTTCTTAGTTACTGCAGGTGTGGCGTCTAGTTAGAATCAGGACTATGGAAGGTGCATGTGGAGAAATGACTTCAGCCTCCCCCTCCCGGGCACCATTTCCCCAGCACAAAGCAGTCCCTGAAGGCACGATTGGACCAGTTGAGGAAATACACATGTATTCCAGGGAACAAATGCATTTCCCCAAACAGTGTTCCCCGGGAATGTGTTTATCTGTTTATTTATTTATTTACTTATTTACAAGTTCAATTTATACACTGCCCTTCTCTGAGTTCACAGGGCTCAGGGTGGTTGCCAGAAACAACAAACACAGTATAAAACTGAAATTAAAACAGTCAAGTTGAAATTAAAAAAAAAATTAGATGGTACCAAAATAAATACCATATGCATTACTGTAGAGGTGGGGGAGGGAGGGAGGGAGTGCCAGGTAGATTGTACTCGTTGCTTTCCTCAACCCAAAGCCTAGCGGAACGTCTCTGCCTTACATGCCCTGTGGAACTGCATCAAGTCCTGCAGGGCACGGATGTTGTCTGTCAGAGAGTTCCACCAGACAGGAGCCAGGGCTGAAAATGCTCTGGCTCTGAGCGAGGGCAGCTGGACATCTTTAAGGCTAGGGATCACCAGTAGATTATTTCCAGCTGAGTGTAAAGCTCTTCGGGGGACATACCAGAGGAGGCAGTCCTGAACATACATGGGGCCCAGACCATTCAAGGCCTTAAAGGTCAATACCAAAACCTTGAACCTAACCCAGTACTCCACTAGGAGCCAGTGCAGCTGGCACAGCACAGGTTGAATGTGTGCAGTCTGTGGTGTCCCATGACCAGTGTTCCCTCTAAGCTGAGTTAGTGTGAGCTAGCTCACAGTTTTTTAGCCTCCGGCTCACACATTTTTGTCTTAGCTCAGGAAGGAGGGCTCCAGAGCAAACTAAGTTATTCAGTAGCCAATTCACCTGCTCACAACTTTAATGCCGGTAGCTCACAAAGTAGAATTTTTGCTCACAGGACTCCATAGCTTAGAGGGAACGTTGCCCATGACACTGCATTCTGGACCAGTTGAAGTTTCCAGATCAGCCTCAAGGGCAGGCCTGCATAGAATGGGAAAATGCTGCCAGGCTAGGGAAGTTGAAGCCTCATCTTCATGTGCATTAATGTCCTGATCGGGCAAGAAAGCAAGTGAAATATGTAAGTTCTTGAAAACGGTCTGTTGGTCAGAGACCTAAGATACTTTAGATCTGTGATAGTGATATTTATGACACAGGCACACCTTCCAGATTTTCAAAGAAAACAAAGAACAAAATCCTGGAAAGATCGAGTTACATATTTGAAAGACCCACTGATGTTCAGGCTATGAACGGTTACAAATGGAGGGATGGGAGCAGGGAGATATAGATGTGGTGGTGATAAAAAGTGTCAAGTGATGAAAAGTGTCAAGATGCAATCTACTTATGGCAACCTTGTAGGGTTTTCAAGACAGGAGACGAAATGGAGGTGTTTACTGTTGCGTGCCTCTGTGTCACACCCTTGGACTTTCCTTGGTGGACTCCCATCCAAGTATTAACCAGGGCCAACCCTCTTCAGTTCCTGATATTTTCAGCTTGGGTCATTCAGGCCAGATACAGATGTACAGCCTTATTGTCTACAAATTGATCTTTTAGACATCTGAGAGTGATGTATATTATTGGGGTCCTGGTAGACTTGCCACCAAGGAATTGACCCCTGGTGCATATGTTGTTATATATCCCAGTGAAGAATCTGTGATAATCTGTTGTAGTGTGTGTGTGGTGGGGTGTCTTTGTTGAAATTAGTAACTCAGCATGCCTGGGCACTGGTGGGTGCTACATAACTTCAAGTGTGTATAGGTGTTATCTCCCTGAACAGGGTGTTTGTCTTTGTCTTAACCTTGGAGCTGCCCTCTGACCCCTCCTCTCTCTTTCTCTCTGTCCTCTCTCTCCATATGGCCTTCTGTGATGGACTCTCAAGGGTTAAGGCCTAAGAGAGTCTAAGAATCATTAAGTGACAGGCTGTTCCAACTGAATTCTGTGCAGAGAGTCAGTTAAGAACTGACAGTTGAAGAAGAGACAGTTAAGCACTGACTGTGGACTGGAAAGGAGGCAAAAGGAGTGAGAGGATCACAGAGGATCCCCATTCAAGCCCAAAAAGGGAAATTGCTTCTAGGTAAGAGAAGAGTAATCCCTGCCCAATGAAAAGGGAGATAGATCTTAAAAGAGGAGTGATCCCTGGCCTGTGCATATAGAAGGTTTTTGGGAACCTGGTTGTATGTTCCTGCCTTCTAGACTTTAAGAGTTAGTGAAACTCAGAAACCTATGCTTCAGTGTTCAAGCAAAAACTGAAAAGAAAGCCTCTCTCCTCAAAGTTTTAAAAGACCTTTTTGAATAGCAGAAGCACTTGCTTGTTGGCAACAAATTATCTGGAGTTAATGTGATTACAAGTTACCTCAGTTTTATTATTGGTTCACCTCATACGATCTTCCCCTGGTTCCACTTGACATGTGTTGAATGCCACCTCTGTTTGCATTGTTACATGGCAACTTCCGTATTTTGTTACATGAAATCAATATCATGACCAGACACTCCTGCAGGAGGCCTAATCCTATCGAGTTCTTTCATTTCATAGAAGGTCTGAGGGGTGCCTCACAGTGATTGTACAATAGAACTTACCAATACGTTTAAATTTATTTTGAACTTTCAAAAGCCTCTTGGGTGCCATTTCAGAAGCTGAAGGTGATTTTGTCTCTTCCCTGAGTTTCCTGGGCTGGATCAGGGTGGGACAGCTATAAGCAAACAAGTAAGATGGAAATAGATATAGGGGCTGCTCAGCAAGAAAGAAGAAGAAGGAAGGGAGAAATCCTGTCCTTGAGGGCGAGATTGCTGTAACTTCCATGGAGGCACATGTCTCTGCAGGTGTCTCCTCATACTCCCACACACATCATGCCAGACAAGCTGGCCATTTGTGATAGGGAAAGTACTCTTTAGGCTTCTTTCTCTTCTTTCAACTGCAACCTGAATGTGAACTGGATCTACTTGAATAAATGTAAGTTTACCTTTTTTGCAATATACTTCTTGGGAGGTTTATTTACTGCACTCAGTATCATGCTTCTATGACTAGGCAAAACTCTGCTATATTAACCAAAAATCCCAATAGTCTTGTGGGGCCTTGAAAACACTTTTATTGTAGTGTAAGCTTTTGTGGGCTTCAGCTGACTTCATCAGATACAATGAGATGAAACCTCACTAAGCTATTTTTATATGCACAGAAAAAAGGGAAAGGATTGTGAATGTTGGGTTCAAATGCCTGATTTGTGTCATACAAAAGTATACAGATAAACACAGCAATTGTTCACAGCAACTGCCGTTGATCACAGACACTACAGTTGAGTTCAGAGTGGCAGTTTGGCCCAATATAGGCACGTTTCAGAAACGTTCCACTAACGGATTAAAGGGGCCGTTCACACAGGCCCATCTGTCCGGTGTTCCCCAGCCGTACTCAACCCGTCTCGTAACGCTTCCCTCCCGAGTTTAAAACATACCAGGTGAAAGTGGTAGCAAACCCTGGAGAGTGCGTTTATCCCACTTCCTGGAAGTGTGAATGCTGAAAGCCGCAATTGCTGATGAGCATAAGCGCATATCACCGGATTACCAAAAAGAAAGCAGCGCCTTACAGCCATGCCTCCACCAGGGGTGGACCAACAGTGCAAGCTCCCTTGCGCCTCCTCCTCCCTTGCACCTGTTCCCGCATCAGTCAGTAGCTCCCTTGCACCTGTTCCCGCATCAGTCAGTACAGTGTGACCGGGAAAACCCAGAACAGTTTGTTCTGGCTCTTTTTTGCCACAACTCCCTCGTGCTTCAAACTGCCAGTCTGAACTCGGCCTACTGGTTTACAATGAGCATTCAAACACCCTATAGAGACTGAGAAAGTTAACAGACCTACCAACCAAAACTATTGGATGTCAAACCTGTTGATGCATTCTGATTCATCAGTTACTGGTTGACAAATATTGACTTTCTGGTGTGCAAAGGAAAGAGCGGGAAGATGGAAATGTTCACCCACAGTGTTGAATGCCACCTCTGTTTGCATTGTCACATGGCAACTTCCGTATTTTGTTACATAAAATCAATATCATGACCAGACAAAGCACAACTATCTCTCCCTTATATATAAAGCCGTAGTGGGGCCCAACGTTCCAATTCACACCAACAGTGTTTGGAGGCTTGAACTGTCAGTCAGAAGACGCTGGCTGGGTTGACTGGCTGCTTTGTGTAGTCCCGCCCACGTCAGCCCCGGCCAGAATGTTCAGCTCAGTCTGCTCTGGGCCTCTGACAGGAGAGGACCATCTGCAGACTGACCACAGGGACGGGGCTTCTACGGCTGGGCCGCTTCAGCCCACTCTTCTCTGATTGGGTCAGCATTTCAAGGTCATTTGCATA
>NW_015160947.1:17477-26205 GCF_001447785.1 Gekko japonicus
TGGAGATTTGAGGGGTGGAGCCTGGGTAACAATTGTTGCCACTCTCCAGGTGAGGGCTAGAGATCACTCAAAATTACAACTGCTCTTCAGGTAGCACAGATCAGTCCCTCTGGAGAAAACAGTGGACTCTGTCATTATACCCTGCTGAGGTCGCCACAGCAAATTGACACTGTTTGCCCCTAGCCAGAGCACTCTCCCAGAGCCTCTTTCTAGATATCATTGTATTTATTTCCACAACGGGCCTTATTTCTAGTATTACAATAAGACACACAAAAAGCCACAGCATAGGGAGTCCTGTGACCTGCAATACCACATTTGTGCAACAGCCCTGCAGCAGATTGTGTTCAATGCTTCCTGCTTCCTGCTTCCATTACAGAGCCAGCATGGTGGCTAGAATGGTGGGTGAGGATCTGGGAGACCCAGGTTCAAATCCCCAGTCCGCCATGGAAATTCACTGGGTGATCTTGGGTCAGTCACGCAGCCAAATCTACTGCTCTGAAAAGCTGATGTGAGAATAAAATGGAGGAGGGAGAATGGTTGTGTATGAGAATAAAATGGAGGAGGGAGAATGGTGGTGTAAGCCAGAGATGTTGAACTCATTTATTATGAGGGTCGGATCTGACATAAATTTCAATTTGTCAGGCCAGGCCGGGTGTGCCATAAAATGTAATGCCAGGTATGGGAGATACAAACTTTATAAAGGACACAGGCAAACTCAACTAACAATATTATTTTTTACTCAAAATAGGTAAAAGTAAAGGTTCCCTTGCTCGAAAGCCAGTCGAGTCCGAATCTAGGGTTGCGGTGCTCATCTCCGTTTCAAAGCTGAAGAGCCAGCGCTGTCCGAAGACATTTTCGTGGTCATGTGGCCGGCATGACTAAACACCAAGGCACACAGAGCGCTGTTACCTTCCCACTGAAGTGGTACCTATTTATCTACTTGCAATGTCTTGCTTTCGAACTGATAGGTTGGCAGAAGCTGGAACTAGAGACGGGAGCTCACTCCGTCATGCGGCACACTCGGGTTTCAAACTGCTGAACTACCGACCTTCCACAGCCTGCAGTTCAGCGTCTTAATCACTTGAGCCACCGCAGCTCATGTTAAAGCATAATACATTCATTAAAGTGACTCCCTTATACTCACCCTCCCACTTCAACCGCCCATTACTCATTAGCACTGGGACAGTATACAGAGACATAATGCACAGCCTCTGTCATCTGGCAAGAAAGGTAATAATCAGTTGCTTCGGGGCCATCATAAAAGCGCTGGATTGACCCGTTCAGGCCCTCAGGCCTTATGTTTGACACCCAAGGGTAAGCTATTTCCGGTTCCCATTGGGGAGAAAACCAGGTTACATATCTAAATAAAACCAGTGAACTAGAAGTCTTTGGCCCGAGACTGCTTCTTTGAGATTATTCCAGTCTATCAGCTGCTTCATACAGATTTGTTGTGTTTTAACTCGGATGGCTGGGCACTTGAACTGTAAATTGAACATGAGACTGCTTTATACCAAACCAGACCACTGATCCATCTAAATAGTGCCTACTTTAAATGGCAGCTACTCTCCAGAGCTTCAGGTAGAAAAGGGTCTTTCCCAGCATCTTCTGCCTGAGATCTCTTTGCGAGAGAGGCCAGGGACTGACAATGGAACTCTGGACATAAAAAAACATGATCTACCACAAAGCCACCTGAGGACTTGGATGATCTTAGTGATGATTAAATTAGCTTTTTCTCTATCCACCCCCCTGATAGCACTGACATCTAACCCCCTTTTATCAGTTCTCAAATAGTAAGATATCTCCCAGTTAAAACCATGGACAACAGGTGGGGGAATCCATTCCAATGCGAAAGCCCAGTTAGGTTTTAAGAAAATTAAAGAAACTGGAAGGAGGTCTCAAATTAAAAAAAAAAAAAAGCAAACCATTTCCCGATGGGCCAGTTTATAGGAGGTTTAAAAAAAATTCCAGCTCATTGGGGGGAAATGTGGGAGCCACGTGAGTTTTGCCTGGATTGGGGCTGACATTGTGTGGATGTGCCCAAATAAAGTGGGGGTTGCCATTGCCCACATGGGCAAAATCCCTGCATGGAAGCAGCCATTGATAAAAGGCAAGGACCGCTTTAACATGTTTTCCCCCCACTCCCTTGTTTTAACACACCAGATATAAAGCTGTAAAAATAAAGACAAAATCAAAATATGCAAGCAAATAGACACATTCACCATTAAGACACAACCTCAACCATTAAAAATTGTCCCCCACTCATGGATTCATTCAGTTGATTGATGTGTTATGAATTTTGATTTGGTCTGACTGTGAAGGGGTTCAGTCCTAGCAAAATAGGTATACAGACAATCAGTTTACAAGTTCCGGTTCACAAAAGAAGCATTACAGTTAAAAAGGTAGGATGGCTGGATTGAAGTATACTTGATGCTGGGACATAAAACAGAGAAAGAAGAGAGCCACAACAGGAAAGGGGAGTTCCTGTTGCAGCCACCAGCCGTGGGGTGAGCAGGACTTTGACACTCAAATGCCAGCATACATACCTAAGAACCAGCTATGGATGCAGCTCCTCGTTCTGCATTTCCCTTCCCTCTTTGGGCATACTACCAGCAGTGGCGTACCTAGCCATTACGCACCCAGGGCAGTAATTTTTTAACACCACCCCCCTCTATTTTTTGTTGCCATCAAGTCATGGCTGACTTATGGTGATCCCATAGGGTTTTCAAGGCAAGAGATGTTCAGAGGAGGTTTGCCATTGCCCGCCTCCATGTCGGCCCTGCTTAACTGTGTACAGTGCTGGTCACCACACCTCAAAAAGGATATTATAGCACTGGAAAAAGTACCAAAAACGGCAACTAGAATGATAAAAGGGTTGCTTGTGAGCAAAAATTCTACTATGTGAGCTACTGGCATGAAAGTTGTGAGCGAGCGATTTGGCTCCTGCGTCAATTAGTTTGCTCTGGAGCCGTCCTTCCTGAGCTAAGACAAAAATGTGTGAGCTGGAGGCTAAAAAACTGTGAGCTAGCTCACACTAACTCAGCTTAGGGGAAACACTGCTCAGGATACCACCACTTGGGGACCTAGTGGCAGAATACAACGGTTTAAAGCTCTTTACAACGGTTAGGGACGGAAGGCAGATGTTCGCCGTGTGAACGCCGGTAAGTACACCGATTCCAACCGGCACCTAAACCGTTGTAAATGCCCCGTCTGAACGCACCCCACTTGTGTTCTGAGCAGGCACTTGAGAGGTCTTCTGTTCTCCATTTGGAAGCCCAAGAGCTGACCACCCCAAGCATCTACAAGTCATTTTTAAGAGCTAGAAGCAGGCCTGAAGCTACAGTGGGGCATTTCTGGGGCTCACCCCCTTAATTAAAAGTCCCACCCCACAAATAGCCATGCCAGAAACCTTATTTTTGAGGAGAGACCCTCCCCTGCCTGCTGCTGGCAACGGCCACGATGACAGCACTGTGGCTTGCCCTCAGGCTTCCCTCTCCCTCCCACTGTGGAATTGGGGTGTGTGTGTCATGGGACCCAGGAAAAGACAGCTCAAAGGGCATTTAATTGCCTTCAGAGGGCATTTAAATGCCTTTTGAGTTCGCTTACGCAGGGCAAGAAAGCTTAGAAGAGCATTCAAGAGTGGCCCCTTCAACACATCTCCAACAATCCCCCTTTCTGCCAACCCAGTCCTGCTGTATACCACCTAGGTCATGGTGAGTCTTTCAAAAGCATTCCCATGAGCCTCTGGGGAAAATGTAAATCAATTTAGCCTGAAAGGAAGGGCTAGAAACAGGCTCGAAACCTCCCCCTTTAAAGACAGACATTTAATTAACTGTAATTTGACTGCCCCTTTAAAATTTTAAGTGCCCCTCCAACAACAAAAAATCCTGGCTACGGGTCTGGCTAGGAGTCTGCCATAGTACTAACTTTTACTAACCAATACTAGCCAAAGCATCACAAAACAGTGATTGCAAGCTTCCCCAGACTGGATGTTAAGAAACACACTACCCCCAAAGAAGGTGCCCCCATCCTCCATTGTTTCCAAAGGACTAAAGTCAAACCAGAGAACCTCTGCAGTAGAAACCAAAGGGGGGCATTTTTGCACTCAAGCAGAACCAGTGCAATGTACAGAGTACCCAGCATAATATAAACAAAGGTTAGCTACTATACTACTTTTAGATACATTCTGTCACCAAGCAGGATAGGGATGAAAAAGTCTTGAGACCAAAAAGTGAAAATTGGGGGGGGGGGACAAGAAAACTAGGTGAAGGGAGACAGAAATGAATGAGAAACACGTGGAAAAGAGGGAGATGAATTAAGAGAGGGAAACGTTATTTCATCTTGCTGCAACACCCTAACCACTGCTTTGCGAGATCTGGCTGAGCTGGGTGCAAGGAAAGGGAGAGAGAAAGGCTAGGCTATTGGAGAAAATGACCTTCCGGCTGGCAATTACTGTAGCAGCTATCTGCAGGATCTGTTAAGGAAGTTTGCTTGAGTCTTGGTGAAAGGGGAATCTTATCAGATCCCAGAGCTTTCTACTATGCTCAGACTTCCCTGCGGGCCTTGTGGCTGCAGCCAGAACTGCATTTTAAAAATAAAAGGGAAGATGTTTGACTGGAAGCAGTAGGACAACGCTGGCTTCTAGGGCCCCCTTCAAAAGCCTTCCTTAAACTGAGCTCAGGACGAACCGCCCCCACCCCCACCCCTTTGGTATGCCACTGACTACCAGCCTTCATATTGTTTTTGAGAGCTCTGCTTGAATGCTCCGGTGTTTTTTTTATTATTTTATTTGTTGCTTTATTCATTTATTTTAAAAGGAGACTGACCTGGATAGCCAGGCTAGCCTGATCTCATCAGATCTCGTAAACTAAGCAGGGTCAGCCCTGGTTACACCAAGGAAGTCCAGGGTTGCTACATAGAGGCAGGCAATGGCAAACCACCTCTGAACATCTTTTGCCCTGAAAACACTGCTGGGCTTGCAAAAGTGACCCCTCCCTTGAGTTTCCACTGCAGAGATTCTGATTTGATTTTGATCCTGTGTTGTTTGGCATACTGGCTAATGGTTCTAACAGGATTACTGGGTTCTGCAATGGTTCTGTTAGGTTTCTTGTTGGTTCTTCCATAGGAGGCATTTGACCAGTGATTGGCTGCTTGCAGGCTGGGGCTGCTTGCAGCTTGGAGCCCCCCCCCCATAAAAATGGGGGATGGTTGGGGGCACCCTGTTCAGGTCCCCATAGATTTCGGGGTCCTTGGTCCAATCTACTTGAAATTTGGGGATTATTTAAAAGACAGGCACCAGCAGCTCCATTGCAATTAAAAAAATATTATTATTATTTGCCTTGAAGTCATAGCTGACTTCTGGTGACCCCTGTTGGGCCTTGAAGGCAAGGGACTTTCAGAGATGACTGCTTCATTGCAGTTTTGGCGCAAACACCCTCCCCCCCTCAGCCACCCAGAAATTTTCCCCCATAGGGAATAATGGACCCCCAAAAATGGGACCCCCCCCCGAACTGAATCCAAACACCATACCATTTTTTTTTTGCACACCCCTACAGAAAATATTTCCTGGTACACACAGTGTAATATTTATTAGATAGTTTGTATCACGCCTTTCTAATTCTCAGAGTATTCATAACTATAAACAAGATAACAATAAAATATTATTGCCAGACTAATATCGTAATTAAAAATTAGTTATAAAATTAGCAGGTACAGTAAAAAAACACAATAAATCAAAAAAAATCTTGGGGGTATCTTAACGACTAATGGGTTTTTATTTGACATTAAGTTTCCTGATGAAGTGGGCTCTAATTCACAAAAGTTTATACCAGAATTTATTTTTTTAATCTAGTCTTTGAAGTGCCACAAGAATCCCCTTTGTTTTTGCTGCAGTGGACAAAAACAGTTAGTCCTCTGGATTAAAAACACATTGTTAACCATTTGTAGTGTATGCTGACCACCACCGGGGGCCAGCGGACAGCCAGAGCTTGACTCCTGAAGAACAATAGGGACTAGGCTCCTAGTCCCTCCACTGGGGAGCCAATGGGAACCGTGGCGGGAGATTCAAACCCACCTATGGTGACCAGGGGTGTGTCCCCAGGGATGTATATAGTTGGCCTGCCGGCCGTTTGTTCCTTGTTCATGTTATGTTCCCAATAAAGCGTGCTATGCACCACGTCGTCGTCTGTCGTCTGTCGTCTATCCATGCGGCTACCCATGACATAACACCATTGGAAACAAATTGCACCAGAAGTTCAAAGAAGATGGGAACAACTACATGTTTGGAGGCTGGGCAAATACTATCTTCATCAGGATGAACTAGGGGAGGTTAACCCCCCTCCCTATTCCCTCAGCACCAAATTTTATAGATCCAAATTGGAGCTCCCTGTGGCTTTAAGAGACGGGAAATCCGATTATGGAGTTGCAGCAATTTTCCCCATTGCATTCTGTTTTGGATATGTAGTTCCAGCTATACTCCCAGCTTGTGTTGTGTCAAGTCCTGGACTCAATCACTCTCACGACACTCTTGTAGCAGCAAGATTTGTTTAGCTGGAGGTAAAGAGATTCCAAGAATAGACAGATTCTGTGTCAGAACTGGCCCCTGGATGCCAGGTCCGACCCTATACAAACAGCAGGACAGCCCTCCTATGCAAACCACCCAATCAATGTTCGCAGTCAGCCCGCCAAAGCTCTAGGCCTACCCTCAGGGCTGGCCCAACACCTGCAAACTAACAGTTACATTCCAAGGTCAAGCGAGAAGCTGAGATCATGCACTTAACAGGATCCCGCAGGTACTACGCAAGCTCAAGCAGACATTCGCACCAGCATCCACTCCCCCCCCCCCATCCCGGCAGAGAAGATAAACAGCATGGGAGATAAAACAGTGAAAGAAGCCCATCTAAGAAAGCAGTTAACCCCTAACGTAACAGCCCAGGAGTTGGGCTGGACAGCATTCTATGGCAAGCAAGGCCCAAGCTTGACATACTGATACCCTGTTTCCCCGAAAATAAGACCTACCTCAAAAATAAGCACTAGCAGGATTTCTATGCATTTGTGGTATAAGCCCTAGTGTGTCTTCTTGAGAAAAAATAAGTGTCTTATTTTCGGGGAAACACGGTAGTAGAAAGTTCGGCTTGAGTATGATAGATCTTCCCTCTCTGACCTGTAAAGTGCAGCATTTCATGGGCCTGCCTTTTAGACACTAGATGGTGATATTTCTCCACGAAGTCACCTTCTTGCTGGCAAAGTCAGCTTACGCCCATAGTAATAATACAGCAATCTCCTTTTTATATAAATTAATATCCTTCCAAAGAGGCTGAACATCTTAGAAGCAGGAAAGGAAGAGGTGCATAAGAGTTACCCAGCTGGTCCTCCCCCCCCCCCATTCAGTGTGGTGTAGTGGTTAAGAGCAGTGGACTCAAATCTGGAGAGCTGGGTTTGATTCCCTCCTCCTCCTCCAGATGAAGCCTTCTGGGTGACCTTGGGCCAGACCCAGTTCTCTCAGAAATCTCTCAGCCCCACCTCACAAGGTGAGTGTTGTGGGGAGAGGAAGGGAAGGCGACTGTATGCCACTTTGACACTCCTTTACAGTAGAGGAAAGTGGAGCCAGGAGTACCGGCGCTTTACTTAGACCAGCATTGGCGGGAAACCTCTACTTCCGCTTCCCCCAAGACCTCTGGCGAGTTACCCAGTCAGGGTAGGCAGTCAGGCCACCCTTACACAGTGCTAATCCATTCATTGGTAAAGGCAGCCTAACAAATATATCATTCACTCCCAGTTCTTTGTCAATATGCTAAAACTGTCCAACAATCACCCCACCTTGGAATGTCAGGTAGGTTTTGACAGCCAGATTTTGACAGCAGTTACCTTCAAACTGCCCCTTCAGATTCAAGTTTCATATCTTGGGTTAATCATGTTCCTGGGAAAGTGGGTTCCCATGTCTCGCTATGGGACCCTTCCCCTTAAAAAGACCATCCAACTTAGTGGAAGGTGGGCCAGCTTTTCCCACCACCTGAACACCTGTGCAACTGCTTGGCAGGCTCATTTTTGCTCTACTGCTTGGACCTCAGCTCTGTCTGACCCTGGACATTTCCAGACCCTAAAACCTGGATTTAAACTTCCCAGTTGCTTTCCTTCTACCTTTTATAAGTTTGCCCTCTTGTGGGTGGGTATGCATGTGTGATTACTTAGATAATTAGTTCTTAGGTGCTTAGTGTGGGTTCTTTACATTTTTACTTCTTTTATTTTATTTTGTATGCAATAAAGCTATTTGTGCTTAAAACCACGCTCTCTTTCTCTTTTTTTAATGAATAATTTTATTTTCTCATAACAAAAACAAAACAAAACCCAACATCCAACAAACATACAAAGCGGTAGAATGCCTTATCTAATACAGATACATTGGGTAACATATCATATAGCAATTAACATAAACTGACCAATCCATAGATTGTATATGCCGTGCTTCTTCGGTGTCATAACTTAAAGATGTAGTAAAGGTAAAGGTTCCCTTGCTCGAAAGCCAGTCGAGTCCGACTCTAGGGTTGCGGTGCTCATCTCCGTTTCAAAGCCGAAGAGCCAGCGCTGTCCGAAGACTTTTCCGTGGTCATGTGGCCGGCATGACTAAACACCAAGGCGCACGGAACGCTGTTACCTTCCCACCAAAGCGGTACCTATTTATCTACTTGCAATTTCTTGCTTTCGAACTGCTAGGTTGGCAGGAGCTGGAACT
>NW_015160947.1:26484-31037 GCF_001447785.1 Gekko japonicus
CGTATCCCCCCATTTTTTAAAAAAACTTTTCACATTTGTGTGCACACCTGGGGACTGCCCCAAGTGTGCACGAAAATCTCCCTCCCCCCCAGGTGCCCCTGATGCGCTGATTTAGGTATCCGCACGTCAGGGGGCACCTTCACTATTAGATATATACTAGATATCATATCAGATGGCGTCCTAACAAACCTTGAGTGGTGGATAACTAAGGGGACAACCAGTTCAATGAGATCTGAGGCCCAACAACGGGGAGGCCAGATGATCTTGCTAGTCATCACTGTCCTCAGCTATATGCCTGGTAGAACATCTCGGTCTTACAAGCCCTGCAAGGAGGAACTAAGACACTGCTTCTGTCGTGTCAGTCTTTGATGTGTTATACCCCCCCCCAACTGGAAGTCCCGCCTTCCCCTCCACTCAATCCCCCCCCCGAGTCCCACCTTCCTCCAGCTTTCCCCTATTGGCTGAGCAACTGTCCAATGGAAAATGGAAGAGGAGGAAGAGTTAGGGTTGTGTGGAGGGACTGCTGGGAAGAAAGGGGTGCACAAAAGAGACTCCTTTTCCTTCCACCGTGTGAGTTTTAACCCCTTTAAAACCCATCAGCAGAGCTAGGTTGGCAGCAAAGAGAGAAATTTAAGCAATCTGCTTTTTACATACCAGCACAGTTTTAAGCATTCATCATGCTTTTTACATACCGCCCCAGTTTCCATCCTTTTTAAGAAATAAAGAGTGCGAAGAAACATCCAGCACGAGGAGGAATAGGTATGCAGCTTCTGTCAAGTCAATCTTTGATGGGTCGTTCCTCAGCCGGAAGTCCTGCCTTCCCCTCCACTCACTCCCTCCCCGAAGTCCCACCCTCCTCCAGCTTTCCCCTATTGGCTGAGCAACTGTCCAATGGAAAATGGAAAAGGAGGAGGAGCTAGGGTTGTGTGGAGGGACTGTTGGGAAGAAGAGGGGCAAGGGAAAATGGCTGCCATTGTTTATACAGCGGGAGGGTGGGACTTCTGGGGGGGAGTGAGTGGAGGGGAAGGCGGGACGTCCGGCTGGGGAACGGCCCATCAAAGATTGCCTTGACAGAAGCCACATACCTATTCCTCCTCCTGCAGAACTGGACCAAGTCCCGCAGGGCTCGGGTTACACAAAGAGTTCCACCAGGTTGGGGCCAAGCTGAAAAAGGCCCTGGCCCTGGTTGCGGACAGTTGGACCATTCTGGGGCCAGGGATTACCAGTAAATTCCTGCTAGATGAGCATAATGCTCTCTGAATGCTGACAGGCAGTAACTGACTAACCTTGCTTAGAGTCGCCAGTTGTAACTGCACATGCTTCTGATGTCAGTTTGCTTGCGTTAGATGAAGAACACTGCATGATGTACTAATATTTGTTACAATTAGATACTTTTTAGAATCTCACAGAATGAAAAGAAGGCCTATTGTTTAGCTGAAAGAGGTATATTTTTGCCTGAGAAAATCCAGCCTACAGGTTCGAGCCCAATCAGAATGGAGTGACGGATATATGACAAAGTTTGATGGAACTAATAATTGTGATTTATTTCTAACTGTCATAGGGGGTATAAAACCCTATGTCTCCCATTGTAACCTTAGGGAGAGCTGTGGGGTCTAAAACCTTATTGGATCTGCACCTCCCTCCTTTGTTGATCAATAAAGTACAAGATCTGATTCTCCTCTACAAGACTGCCGTGTGCTTTCTCAAATTGGGCTGGGGGAGCACAACCTTTGACGGAGTTTCTGTCTTACAATAGGGAGAGCCAGTCCTGTAGATAACATAAAGAACTAACGTAACTGTGAATGATTTAAGAACCTCTCATTAGTAAAGGTAAAGGTTTCCCTTGTTCAAATGCTAGTCATATCTAACTCTAGGGGCTGGTGCTCATCTCTGTTTCCAAGCCAAAGAGCCAGCGCTGTCCAAAGACTTCTCTGTGGTCATGTGGCCACCATGACTAAACACTGAGGTGCACAGAACGCTGTTACCTTCCCACCAAACAGTATCTATCTATCTACTTGCAATTTCTTGCTTTCGAACTGCTAGGTTGGCAGGAACCTCTCATTAAGGTAAAGGTAAAGGTTTCCCTTGCTCAAAAACCAGTCGAATTTGACTCTAGGGGTGCGGCGCTCATCTCCATTTCCAAGCCGAAGAGCCAGCGCTGTCCAAAGACATTTCCGTGGTCATGTGGCCGGCATGACTAGACGTCAAGGTGCATGGAATGCTGTGACATCAGCCTCTCCTGTCCTCTTCCCCAAAACTCAGGGATCCTGCCAGGCTCTCCCACCCTTGCATTAGACCCCCCCCTTCCCATTCCAGTGGATACACCAGTCTTGCTTTCCAGAAATCCTCAGTTCAGTGCAAGACAACTGTAGTGTAGATGCAACCATCAGAGTCATCTGCAGAGTCCTCGTCACTCTGAACGGGTGGGGCTTTGTGTTTCAGTTCAGCATAGATGACACTTTGGGTCTCAGTTGTGGAATCTGGAGGCTGAAAAGGAATCAGAAGCACTTACAGACATGACAGGGTGGGCTCATCTCTCGTCAGTGTTTCCACATGGCAGGGAAGTCCCTAGCTCTGCCTTACCACCCATGTTAATCCCAGGACTACCACATCCTTTTCCGGGGTTTGCCCGCATGTGGGTCCATTACGATGCCACCCACAATCAAAGGAATGGGGACTTTGGTTCATTTCCTTTTCCTGTTCTAAAATTGATGTGTCCAGGATGTTTATACTTTGCCACTTTACCCTGCTCCTTATCCGATGGACACACATACCATTTATCCCATTTTTCTCCTTATGAGAATCTTGTAAAGTAGGTTATGCTGAGATAAGATCACTTGTCTAACAATAGGCAATGAGCTTCCTGGTTTAACAGAGATCTGAACCTTGGTCAGACCAGTCACTGGGGCCATTACACATTATGCCTACTCTGGACCAAAGTACAAAGTTAAGGTCAGTAGAGAGAAAAAAAATCAGAGAATCTGAAGTGAAGGCTCTTACCAGGTCCTTTTGCTGCGCACTTTCATTAACTGAGATGCCTGTGGATGAAAGATATTTGAGACTTTTCAAAGCATGTCTCCCAAGGTGACTTGGTCTATACAAAAGCTTATCTTAATCACCTTGTGTTTTTAACCACCTGGCCTATTCTAGATATGATGGGCCGGGAGGGATTATGGTAGGTATTAAGTACTGAAATAATTCTTCTCTTGCCTTGAAAACCTTACAGGGTGACCATAAGTCGGCCACAACCCGAACTAGGGTTCCTAGTACCCAGGTCTGGGTGGGGGTTCCCCCAGTTTTCGGGACTTTTGCCTGCCAGCGGCCACTCCCACACAGCCACGTTCCCATGTGACATCCCCAATGTGATGACATTGGCCAGAAGTGACATCATCAAAGCAGTGATGTCACAGGGACACTCTGGTTTGAGGGCAAAACTCTATGGTAAATTTGCCCTCAAACCATAGAGTTTTGCCCTCAAACCAGACTGTCACAGGGCAACATTGCCATAGTTTTGCCCTCAAACCAGACTGTCACAGTGCGACATTGCCAATGCAGTGATGTCAGTTCTGGGTGATGTCATTGCATCGGGGACGTCATGTGACATCCCTGCCTCCTCCAGGAACACCCCCCAAATCCCCCCGCTGGTGACCAGTGACATCCCTGCCTCCTCCAGGAACACCTCCCAAATCCCCCCGCTGGTGACAAGGTAGGACCTGGCAACCCTAAACCTGATGGTACTTTCCACCCAGAGTCATCGGATGGAGGAAACAGACAGTTGACCAAGAGTCTCAGCCCCTCAGCATTGAAAGAAGCAACTAGTTTGACAGCTAGATCTAAACTCCATGCCCAAAGAGGCCGGAATGTAAGCTGGATCTCAGCAACCTAGTGGATATTCTGAGGTGCCCTTACCATGAGGTGAGATCAGTCAGCCCCCTTGGTGGATTTTTTACAGTGTCATGTTCATGGAAGAAAGCAGAGTGGGAGATGCTACAGATTAAAGCCGCAAGGGACAATCCCCTGAAATGGTCGCCAGCATAGACCCCACTGAAATAAACATCATGAGCGGGTTAATGGATACTCCACTTCATTTACCAAAATTTCTTGGAAATAAAAACCTAATAACATTCATCTTCCAAAGGTGCCACCTCCTTCCTCGACGTCTTCTCTCAACTAGGCCCAATGTATCTTAGAAACTTACTGTCAGATGTTGCCTTCCAATTAACTTTCATCATTCTGAAGGAAGGTTCGCCACTAACCCAGAGAACCAAGAGAAAAACAAAACAAAGCAAAAATCACTGCAAAATATCATCCAGATGCCGGGTTCATTCACCTACCCACTCTTCACTCAAAGCACAGACATTTATTCTCACAGCAAGGAAACCCTGTACTCCCAAAATTCCAAACCACTCATATTGCTATTGAGATAGTGATAGAGGTAGCAAGCAGTTACTATAGATCAGTTTGATCTGTTTGTCAGACATAGCTGTCATGCTGGTAATCATGTAATTACAGCCAGGTGTTTTCTAGCAGGTGTTACTCTTTCTGGGCTTGTT
>NW_015160947.1:31059-37258 GCF_001447785.1 Gekko japonicus
GTTAGAGATTGGCTGGGGTTTAGCATAATAGCTATCAGCTTAGTAAACTGGATGGGGACTCAGTTCTCATAGACTAAGGCACGACATGCTGTACAATAGCCTGTAAATATCTCTGTATATATTCACCTTTATAACTATATAAACTTTCTGTGCACCTTCATAACTGGTCAGTCTCCCGCTTCTTATTTACAACACCCAATAATTGCCAGTATGCTTCATCCTGCTCATCTCCAAGAAAACCCAGGAACCTTGGTTGTCCAGCTATGAGTCCAGTGGAGGCCCCAGACTTGCACCATTTGCCAGTGCAATCCATGCCAGCACTCAGTCACCAGCCCCTCATCAAGAGGACCCAGCTGAGACCTCAATCTGGTGTGGTGGCCAGGAGGAAAGGCCTCACAGCCCCACCAAGCATCTTAGCCTACAAGGACGCAGGCCTTTTAATGCTGAGCCATGGCAAATGGGGATGGGAGAGAAGCATTCCAGTGGCAGGGGGGGCTGGAGGGTAAAGAAAGCCCATCTAGGCCTCAGGCAACTAGGAGTGACCTTGCAGGAGGAGGGAACATATTCCAGGCCAATGGGGGCCTCAGGGGCCTGCTGGGGAGGGATAAAAGGGAGCAGGATGCCAGGCTGTGGTGGAAGAGGTGGGACAAAGACAAGGGCCCATGAAAGGAGGAGGAATGAGGTGAAGGCAACCCCCCTCCCCTCTCCATTCGAGGCAGGGTTGCCAGTCTCCAGGTGGGGCCTGGAGATCTGCTTTGACCCCTTTCTTTTTATGGTGGGCTGGGAAAGGTAGAATTGTGGAAATGAATGGAAGCAATTTCCATCTCTTTGTATGACGTTAAACCAGTAACATGAAAGTTGTTGGTCGGCACCAGAGGGGAATCGCAAATCAAAGTTCCCAGCAGCTAGGTTCTGATACTTTATCTCTTGCACCATTGATATTGTGGTTTTATTTCAAGCTTTATTCTTCAAGATAGTCTGGAGAAAAGCTGTAATTCCAGAAGACCTCCAGACCTTGCCTAGAGGTTGGCACTGGAAACCCTAGGGACAGACCTCATTTTGGTCATATCCATTAGATGAGAACTCAATCTTCAAACTTCAGTGAACAATCCATCTCCAGTTGACCCCGTTCTCATTGCTTAACCTTCAGTCTGAGCAACACATATAATAACGAGAGAGTCCCCACCCAACCCTCACTTAATATGGAATACTTCTGCTTTTCTTGAACTACATTTCCTGTATCTAGAAAATGGCTGTTTTAAAGGGTGGACTCTGTGGCCTTGGTACCATGTTGAGGCCCCTCCCGTCCCCAAACCCCGCCCTCTCTAGTATCCACCTCCTCCCGGATCCACCCCCAAAGTCTCCAGGTATTTTCCAACCCAGACCTGGCAACCCTAATTCGAGGCACGCCAGGCACCTCCTCCAGGGATATGGTGGGTACCACAGTTGGGCAGCTAGGGGGAGACAGCCACATGACCAGATATATCTGAGACCCATTCAGCACTTCACACTGATTTCCAGCTTTCTGTGTTCTGATCCAGTTGGTACCTTAAGATTGCAATTGTGTCACCTCCTCTACTTTAATCAGCTGATCTCATTCCTATGTAAACAACAAGTCCTTGCTTACATTCCTTCGTATAGTGTATGTTGCAGTTCTAATGGAAATTAGGAGTTTGGGATCTCTCCACTCACCCGTCTCCATGGGGAGAGGTTGTAGCTCACTGGCAGAGCATCTGCTTGGCATGCAGAAGGTCCCAGGTTCAATCCCCAGCATCCCCAAAGTATCGGGTATGAGTTGGTGTGAAAGCTGAGGTTCTGGAGAGATTCTGACTTTGCTGGACCAAGGGTCTGATTCAGTATAAGACACTTCATGTGTTCATCCTACTAGGTGCTATGAAGCCTTTGGTCTCAAGCAGTACCCGTTCCTTACTCTAATCTACTGGAATATACTCCAGAGGACTGTACTCCAGAAGAGCTCCTGGTCATCCATTACTATATTGTTCCATTTTCAAAGTTGGGTATAATCTCCTGGCATTCTTTAGCCCAATGTAATGTTGGATTACAAACTGATATTTCTTACCTGATTGGTGCCGTTGATCGTCTTTCCCCTGTAAATACGATAACAAGAATTTAAAATGTTGACCCCTTTCTTTTTATGGTGGGCTGGGAAAGGTAGAATTGTGGAAATGAATGGAAGCAATTTCCATCTCTTTGTATGACGTTAAACCAGTAACATGAAAGTTGTTGGTCGGCACCAGAGGGGAATCGCAAATCAAAGTTCCCAGCAGCTAGGTTCTGATACTTTATCTCTTGCACCATTGATATTGTGGTTTTATTTCAAGCTTTATTCTTCAAGATAGTCTGGAGAAAAGCTGTAATTCCAGAAGACCTCCAGACCTTGCCTAGAGGTTGGCACTGGAAACCCTAGGGACAGACCTCATTTTGGTCATATCCATTAGATGAGAACTCAATCTTCAAACTTCAGTGAACAATCCATCTCCAGTTGACCCCGTTCTCATTGCTTAACCTTCAGTCTGAGCAACACATATAATAACGAGAGAGTCCCCACCCAACCCTCACTTAATATGGAATACTTCTGCTTTTCTTGAACTACATTTCCTGTATCTAAGTTTTTGTTGGTGCTTACAGAACTTGACTGTGCCACTTGAATGACAAATGATGGTTCCCTCAAACTGTGGAATTCTCCCTAGGTTTGCCACCCTCCCAGGTTCAATCCCCAGCATCCCCAAAGTATCGGGTATGAGTTGGTGTGAAAGCTGAGGTTCTGGAGAGATTCTGACTTTGCTGGACCAAGGGTCTGATTCAGTATAAGACACTTCATGTGTTCATCTTACTAGGTGCTATGAAGCCTTTGGTCTCAAGCAGTACCCCTTCCTTACTCTAATCTACTGGACTATACTCCAGAGCAGTGTTCCCTCTAAGCTGAGTTAGTGTGAGCTAGTTCACAGTTTTTTAGCCTCTGGCTCACACATTTTTGTCTCAGCTCAGGAAGGAGGGCTCCAGAGCAAACTAATTTATGCAGTAGCCAAATCGCTCGCTCACAACTTTAATGCCAGTAGCTCACAAAGTACAGTACCCGTTCCTTACTCTAATCTACTGGAATATACTCCAGAGGACTGTACTCCAGAAGAGCTCCTGGTCATCCATTACTATATTGTTCCATTTTCAAAGTTGGGTATAATCTCCTGGCATTCTTTAGCCCAATGTAATGTTGGATTACAAACTGATATTTCTTACCTGATTGGTGCCGTTGATCGTCTTTCCCCTGTAAATACGATAACAAGAATTTAAAATGTCTTTCCCCTGTAAATACGATAACAAGAATCCATTATAATATACCTCTCTTATATTCTCATTCTATCTCAAGAATTTACTACTTTAAAACCTTGACCCCTTTCTTTTTATGGTGGGCTGGGAAAGGTAGAATTGTGGAAATGAATGGAAGCAATTTCCATCTCTTTGTATGACATTAAACCAGTAACATGAAAGTTGTTGGTCGGCACCAGAGGGGAATCGCAAATCAAAGTTCCCAGCAGCTAGGTTCTGATACTTTATCTCTTGCACCATTGATATTGTGGTTTTATTTCAAGCTTTATTCTTCAAGATAGTCTGGAGAAAAGCTGTAATTCCAGAAGACCTCCAGACCTTGCCTAGAGGTTGGCACTGGAAACCCTAGGGACAGACCTCATTTTGGTCATATCCATTAGATGAGAACTCAATCTTCAAACTTCAGTGAACAATCCATCTCCAGTTGACCCCGTTCTCATTGCTTAACCTTCAGTCTGAGCAACACATATAATAACGAGAGAGTCCCCACCCAACCCTCACTTAATATGGAATACTTCTGCTTTTCTTGAACTACATTTCCTGTATCTAAGTTTTTGTTGGTGCTTACAGAACTTGACTGTGCCACTTGAATGACAAATGATGGTTCCCTCAAACTGTGGAATTCTCCCTAGGTTTGCCACCCTCTAGATCAGCGGTTCTCAACCTGTGGGTCGTGACCCCTTTGGGGGTCGAATGACCCTTTCACAGGGGTCGCCTAAGACCATCGGAAAACACAAATTTTCGATGGTCTTATGATAATGTTATGGTTGGGGGTCACCACAACATGAGGAACTGTATTAAACGGTCGCGGCATTAGGAAGGTTGAGAACCACTGCTCTAGATGGAGGCTGGAATTCTCCCAGAATTACAACTGATCCCCAGACTACAGAGATCAGTTCCCTGGGAGAAAATAGCTGCTTTGGAAGGTAGACTGTATGGTATTATACCCTGTTGACACCACCCCCAAAGCTTCAGGAATTTCACAATCTGGAGTTGGCAAAACCTACCAGCGCCTCCCATTTGTCCCTGATATAATCTATTATTGTCTGGTATTTCCCCTCTTCCCACAAATATCTCTGCAGAATTAAGGCTTCAGTGGGAAAGGAGGTCTATAACAAAGAGAGTTCCATGGAGACTTCCATTCAGGAGGGTAGCCATGTTGGTCTCAAGCAACAGAACAACGTTTGAGTCCAGTGGTACCTTTAAGACCAACAAAGTTTTATTCAGGGTATAAGCTTATACCTTGAATAAAACTTTGTCGGTCTTAAAGGTGCCTCTGGACTCAAACTTTGTTCTATAGAGAGTTCCAGTGAGTGTCAGGGTCTTTAGTCAGGTCACGCAACACAGGGCTTCATAAGAAGAGAACTGTTTTATTGATGGGTCCAGTACTAAAGTACACGTGTACAGCTTGTGTCAGGAATGGCCGACACTACTGGGGCCTCTGATTTATACTAGAATCAAACATCCCCCTAAAAGCATAAGCCAATGGTTACATCTCACATGCGCGGGCAAAGCACATAAGCAAAGGAAAAGCCGTTAACTTTCCCAGCTGAGAAAACTGCAGCTGCTGGAACATCTACAAGGTCAAGCATAAAATAGCTGAGAGTTGGTGAGCCAGGGAGGACTGAGGCGATGAAGGGGAGGGCACCCCTCCACATACCAGACTTATGACAGGGCTACCTGACAGTGAGTCATGGAAAGAGAACAAAATTATAAGAAAGGACAGGCATCCTTGTCGGTATGGGGAACCAGGTGTTAGGAAAGAAGAAGAAGAGAAGAGATTGGATTTATACCCCGCCCTTCACTTGGAATCTCAGAGCGTCTTACAAGCTCCTTTCCCTTCCCCTCCCCACAGCACGCACCCTGTGAGGTAGTTGGGGCTGAGAGTGCTCTGAGAGACATGCCCTTTCAAGGACAGCTTTTGTCAGAACTATGGCTTGCCCAAGGTCATCCAGCAGCTGCAAGCGGAAGAGTGGGGAATCAAACCCGGTTCTCCCAGATTACAGTCCGCGCACTTAACCACTACACCAAACTGGCACATAAGAAAAACCAGAGCCAGGCTCAGTGGAAGCCAGATTCTCCACCAGGGAACCTGCTGAAGAGAAGGCAGAAATAGAATATGGGCAGTGATTTGTACGCATTTTTCTCCAGGAGGTCATACATACCAACTCTTCTTTTTTTGTACCAAAGGAAGGCCCCAAGTCCCAGAAAGAGGACAAGCACAGCTACTCCAACTCCCGAGGCTATGGCAATAACCATAGTTGTGTCCTCTGAAAAACATGGGCCCATCTTAAGAGAGGACGGTAGCAGCTTACATGGTCATGTACAACTCAAGTACTAACCACCATTTTATCCCAGGGAATAAAAGAGGAAACTCTGTCATTTGCAAATCTGTAAGAGGTGATGTTAGTTTATCATGATATCATTCCATCATCAAATCCATATGTGTACTTAATTTTCTCATAACGTTGTTTGGGCCCCATGTGGTAGCTCAAACAGAACAATTCTTTACTACATTTGTCATTCCCTCTTTCCAAGGCGAGTTCACACATGTTACATTCTTAACTTGCTGTTTAAAACAGTGAGGGCGATTTTGCACTAGAGCTGCCTCGCGGCGCAGCCGCCGTTTGCCCCGACACTATTTGTCAATTTCACAACCGAGGCTGCGGGGCTGCATTTGAGCCGCGGCTTCGCCTGATTTCCTCCGCAGTTTCGTGATCCTCAAAAACCAGGATCACGAAACTGTGGAGGAAATCGGGCAAAGCCGCAAGTCAAAATGCAGCTTCGGGTGTAAAATTGACATATTTGTGTTGGGGCAAACGGCGGCTGCGCCGCGAGGCAGCTCTAGTGC
>NW_015160947.1:37819-48476 GCF_001447785.1 Gekko japonicus
TCCTGCTACAAAAAAAGCCCTGGGTTTTGACAACAAACAATGTCAACAGAATAAGAAGCAAAAGGTGGGTGTGGCTGGATGAGCACACTTCTGGTAACAGAGGGGTGTGGCCTCATATGCTAATGACCTGTGCTGTCAGGGGTGTGGCCTAATAAGAAAATACGTTTCTGCTGTTGGGTGTGGCCAATAAAGCTAATGAGTTCCTGCTGGGCTTTTTCTACAAAAAAAGCCCTGCTTCCTAGCAGACACAGAGCGTAGTTTAATCATTCCTGGTCCACTTGAAGCACGCGCAGCTCCAAAGTTAGGCCAGTAGGCTCTGGGAAATGCCATCAAGGGGAAAGCAGGGGCCTCTCCTCTTCTTGTGCTTCAGATCTGAGCAGAGCTGGGCTCCTGTGGAACTAAAAAAATGCCTTTGCCTGCAGCCACTGTGGGTCAGGTCACACGGACATTTAGTGCGGGCTTTGCTGCTGATCCCTCGCGCATTAAAGTTTCCTGTTCATATTGGCAAACCTGCCTCCCGCACCGAAGCGGGCTGAGTCCCACGGTTTCCACTCTTTTTATCCGCGTTTTCTGACACCCGCTGGAACAGGTGTTTTCCGATATCTCGCGCTTTGTATCCACGGTTTTGGTATCTGGACAGCAATCCGCCGTGACCATGCTACCCCCCCCCCCTTTTTGTGTTGCCGGTTTAAGTTATGTGCATGTGCAAACAGGCACTAGCTTTTATTTTGGTCTTCTTAGTTTGTATGTACGCCCAAGTGCATGCACAGGTTTTTTGTTTTTTGTTTGTTTGTTTTTTAAAAAGCCATGCCGCCGCGGGGACGGCGCGCTGTGTGATCAGTACTTCGCGCGAGTGAAGTGGAAGACAGAGGGACCGTTTGACCACCTCCAAGCGATATGAAATGTTGCGGATAGAAGAACTGCGGGAAAACTAGCAAGGTAAGAGGTCCATGTGACCGCGGCCTGTGTGACTGCAGGGAAAGTGAGTCAGGTCTAGGAAACCCCAACCCAACTTGCCATAAAAACAACAACCATGTAGTTTAGCCCTGAAGCATGGGGTTGGTGGGATATGTGTTGGGGGATATGCTCCCTTACCTGGTAGTAGCAGAGCCACAGGTTCACTGGGCATGGAGAGAACAGGATGTGGTGACAATGATGATGTATACATGCAGATATAACTCCCGATGTCCTCTTTGCTTACTTTCCAGATGTTGAACTGGGTCCACTTTCCACCAGCAACTGAGAGCTTAAGAAGCTTTGGGTCTCTAGGCCCTTGGAGATAAAAATTATAGACCCAGGTGTGGCTTTGACATTTGATAGTGGCTTTTCCCCCAAGAGAAACCACTGCAGGTGTCAAGGTGATACTGGGCTTTGGAAACTTGGGATCTGCGTACAAAAAGAGATGGACTATGAAGACCCCTACATCATTTCCAAGGACTGATCATATTGTCAAAACTTTCCTTAATGGGAAGAAGGGTGAGGTAAAGTTTAACCCTATGCATTCCATTCCCCCCTACCCAGCCCTAATAGGCATCCGCCAACTGGTAGCCACTCTGCGCAAATACCGACATGATGCAGTTGCTCTAATGAGATTTCCTGCATTTGTAAAACATTCTGGGTTGCTTTCCTGTACTTCTATAGGATGTGAGCTGTTGCATTGTTCTATAATTTACAAGCTGAACACTAGCACATAAGAAGCCAATGGCCTGGATACCCTTCTCGGATAGTAGTCGTAGAGTAGAAGCCAATGGCCTGGATACCCTTCTCGGTAGAGGCATTTCCCGAAGCTTACAAAAGAAGAACCGTGTGAGAATTGGCCTTGATAATGGAGATAAGTATGCCCTAATCTGACCAGAGAAAAGAATGCCTAACCAAATTATTATTTATTTACCTAGGGAACGTATATGCCACCTCTCCAGATACTCTCTCAAGGCAGCTCACAAATAAAACATTACAATAAAGTCATAAAACAAATATGGAATGGAGATCTCCTTTTTTGAACATTTCTGTTGTAATGTGAAAGAAAAAAAGAGCTACCCTTGAGCTTGTCTTACCAGGTGACCAATATTGCATGAATCTGTATAAGCCAAAATGGAAGTCGGCAGGGTTTCCAGGAATCACAGAGCAAGTTTTCAGTGGTCAGCATAGCTCTTTCCCCCTTCTATGACCGGCTTCACCAGAACAGATTTTGTCAAGCAGCAGAATAAACGATGCCGAGTGGGAGGAATCATGAGCATCTGTTTGACTACTCTAAGAGTATGCATGTAATTCAGCACAGGACGAGCGGTGAATGAGAACTCTTACCTAATACCCACAGCTCTTCAGTGTCACTGGGATGTGAAACTAAAAATGACATTTGCCTTCTGTACCAGCAATTATAGTTCCCTCCATCACTTGGGTTTACATTCTTGATGTGAAACACAGATGTCTTCCCATTTGCCGCCATGGCTTGTGGTTTCTCCCCCGTTCCAGTCTTGTGAAGATAAATGTCCTCATTTTGATTTCTTGGCCAGCACTGAATGGTGACGTAGCTTCCCAGAACTGCCATCCTGCTAGGGCTTAGGGAGATATTGGGCCTGGGCAGATCAGGATCTGCGAGCAGAAGGAAGACAGTTCGGTGTATGTAGTTGTCACAAGCTGCATTCGTGCCACATGGAGGAAACCGGGTGGCAGTCAGAAAGGATCTGCGAGCAGAAGGAAGACAGTTCAGTGTATGTAGTTGTCACAAGCTGCATTCATGCCACATGGATATCAGTATTAGCTGATATTCTGAATAGTGGGGACCAAAACCTGGCATATCTAGATGTACAAATTATATCATTGGCTTTTCTGCCTATTCTACCAGCCCTGCCCAATCAACTCAATTCATGGAACCCGGGTGTTGGAACCAAGCATGAGTTCAAGAGGTCCCCACCCCCTTTCTGGGATGTGATTGGTTAAAGCCACCTAGAAGGTTTGAAATCAAAGGGAGTTGGGATGTAAAAAGAAAACCTTAAAGAAATCCAGACATTCTGCCCATGTAGCTATGAATGTTTCAGTGCATATTCACAAAGCACAGAAACACTTCAGATTCCTGTTAGGGATCGAACAAGCCAGGTGGACATTGCTATTAATTATGTGGTAAAGTCACTTCTATGGGTTGATCACAAATCCATGCATATCCCTGGATCAATCTGCACCAACTTCATCCTCATTGCGTTGTGCAAACTGATTCCATTAAAAATAGTTATGCCTGAGGCTATGGGTAGTTTTACACGTGACTTTTCCTCTGTGTTCATACGCAGAGGTCAACATTTGATGCTGAAGTCATATGTACATGTGTGAGACAGCCTTAGAGATAATGAGAGATAACTTAGAGGAATTAGGATTCATTGCCATTGTAAGCTTTCGAACAGGATGACACTCCAGACAAAAGAGCTTTAATAAAGAGAGGCAGAGAAAGATGAGGACTTCTCATCAGATACATGCCTGACTCAAACGCCATCCAACCAGAAAACTTAACAGATCTTCCCACCAAACAGGATTATTCCAGTTGGTGTTTCTATATACAGTGTTTCCACTTTCCACCAACCAGTGCATAACATCACTGCTTTGAGAGCATTTTCTGAATCTATGTATTTCCAGTGGTTGCTTGAGATATTTAACTATTGGGGACTGTCAGCCAGGTCAGCGCAAAGCTTTTTCTTTTTTAATCAACTGGGAGGCAAGATGGAGGGAAATAGGGGCTGAGGTTCCTCTACTGATGATAAGCTACCATCCTGCCTATTTTTGCTCCTTGGAGAGACTCTGAACAGCACTTTAATCTAGGCCTCCTCACCTGTTATCAGGAGCTCCACAGGTTCACTGCATTTGATCTGTGTCTCATAGTAGTGATGGACGTAACCCACGTGGCAACAACAGGTGTATACCCCCGCGTGTTCTCTCTTCACGTTGAGATTGTAAAACTCATAATGTCTTCTGTTCCATATTCTGCCAGGGTTTACAAACCATTCATTTTGCTCCAGATAGACATCCCCAGGAGGACAATTAGTCCTGCAAATGATGGTGGCATCTTGTCCTATTAACACTGACCCAGTAGAAAGCCTTGCAGAGATGAAGATAGAAGAGCCTCTCTTGCTGGATCAAGAGGAAAAACAGAACAAAGTGTGCTGGGAGTGCAAAAGATATCCCATCACTTCACCACAGAGGCCAAGCGTATGCACTGAGGAAAGCAAAAGGCAGTCAACAGAACCTTACAAATTCCTCATGAGTTTTTCAGAATATTATTCATGGCGATTTTGCTTCTGAAGGAAGATTTTGTAACGGAATGATTCATTCATACATTTCTACCCTGCTTAGATGTGGCTGCCAGGAAAAATATATCACTGACTGATTTATTACCTTTTTACACAAATCCAGGATTTATATAATCCATCCATGTATGTTGTCATAGTAATCCTCCAGTAAACCATATAAGAGAGGCCAATGTTGCCAACCTCATACTGAAGATGGAAAGTAGAAACTTTCCTAAGACCTCGTGCTAAGTCTATGGCAGAGGCAGGATTTGAACACAGGACTTCCTGTCTCACAGCTCAGTCACAGTTCCGGTTCAGACAAACAGCAGTGAAAGTGGTTAACTTCTTTCAGGCTTATTCAACCTCAGACTGCTATTGGCAGATCATAACTCTTAAAGTTCCATCTTAGAAGCATTCCTCGCAGCTAGAGCACTGAATGTTAGAAATGTGGATCTTTCTCCTTGACATGGTAGTTTTCTATGTGGTAGGGTATATTGGAAAGATGCAAAAAAAAAAAATGGAGACCTAGAAATAGTGTTGTCAAGCAACCATTCCCCTGGCCTACAAAGTATACTCACAACTTGTCTTTATTCAGTTCTTTGCGTACAGCTGTCAGTATCTTTCAGTTGTTATTCTCAGCCTCTTGGGGGGGGGGGGTTATGACCATCAAGTGTTGCTGATTATTTGGCCTGCCGAGCATGACTCAGCAGTTTATATTAGCATAGAGGGTGGGCAGAAGCCTCAGAGACGTTGTTGGCCAGATGACAGAGGGTGTTGTGGAACAAGGCTCTGGGCATTGGTTGTTGCTGGAGCTCCCAGTTACAGAAGGGATGTAAGATACTGTCTGTATAGTAGACTTGCCGGCCTCCAGGTGGGATCTAGAGATCTCCTGGATTTACAACTACTGTCCCCATAATATTGCCAGGATGTTCAGGACCAGGGACATGGGAGGACGGCTGCACTATTGTGTGTGCTGCTACATCATTTCTGGGGGAAACCCACCAGTGACATAGGGTAACTCTAGTAATTGCTGAAAACTCTATGGTAGAATCATAAATATCATAAGCAGGAGTGATGGCAGGTAAGGACGTCAGCTGGTGGGAGACCTCCTGCTACAGTGGAAGGCCTGGCTGCCCTATGTACTCTTGACACAGATCGGTTCCCCTGGAGAAAATGGCAGCTTCAGAGGGCAGCCTTTATGGCAGGGGTCCCCAATGTTTTTGAGCATGTGAGCATTTTTAGAATTCTGACATAGGGTGGTGGGTGCCGCTACAAAATGGGTGCTACAGGAAGTGGAGCCAACCACAAAATGTCTACCACAGGGGCAGAGCCAAACACACTGGAAACACACAGGAAATGCAGGAGAGAAGGAATGCAGGGAAATAAAACCAATGCTGTGGTGGCAGCTGCCCATTATTTAATTAATTAATTAATTAATTCTTATCCCACTCCATTTCTCACAAACAGGACTCGGGGTGGTGTACAACATGTCTATACATCAATACATAAAATAAATATTAATCAGTACATAAAATACATACAGTACAATTAAGCTCTAGTACTATTCAGCAATTTGATCTACTGTTAGATGGTGTCACAGATAGCTGGGGTGATTGGCATAGAATCCAGAGGTCGATTTGGGGGGGATCGCGGGGGATCGCAGTTCCCCCGGGTGAGGTGCGGGGGGCGGGGCACACGACGAAGCCCCACCCCCTGCTTCCGGCTGCCCCGCTTCCGGCCCTCATTCAGCCAGGAGGAGTCAGGAGAAGAGGGAGGGTAAGTTGCTTCCTCCCCGCCTCTCCCCACCCCTGCCTGCCTGGGGCCAGGGAGGGCCTTGGCGGGGCTTCCTCGCACTCCCGCCGGCCTTGCAGGTCCACTGCCGGGCCTTATGATGTCAGGGGGTGTGGCATATGCTAATGAGTTATGCTAATGAGTTCCCCTAGCTCTTTTCCTACGAAATGACCCCTGATAGAATCCATATTCCACCCATGGGAAGTATTCCACCCATGGGGAAGATCTTATACAGGAGAGAATAGAGAACAGAGGAGGGGGGAGAGAAGCCCGGGACGCCACTGATCTCTCCGACCATCACTGTCCCCAAACATATATTCGGTGGAACATCTCAGTCTTACAGGCCCTGCGGAGCTAAGTCCCACAGGGCCTGGATCTCACTAGGAAGAGAGTTGGCCCTGGCCCCAGTCAAGGGCAGCTGGACCATTTTGAGACCAGGGACTACCAACAAGTTGGTACCGATTGAGCCAGTAATGCTCTCTGAGGGGCATATAGGAAGAGGGGGTCCTGCAGATACGATGGTCCCTTGAAATGTTATTTTAATCTGTGCAGCCAATCAGATCTCCAGTGGCCAATCAGAAGCCTTGCTGGCCACACTTACGTAATTTCTAAGAATACTAGGTGGGTGTCAAGAAAGATGTCTGTGGGTGCCATCATGGTGCCCACGGGCACCACATTGGGAAGCCACGCTTTATGGTACAACCATAGATTTCAGGTAAAATCCCTGCCCAACATCTCCCCTCCCCAGGCACTGCTCCCAAATCTCCAAGAATTTCCCGAGCTGGAGTTGGCAACCATACCCTGAACTCTGAGCCTCCCATGGGTTCTCTCTGACTGCAGGAAATGTCTCCAATGGAGTCAATGCCACCCAAGTTGCTCTGGCCTTCTCCTGAGCCACACTTGCTGCTTCATCTTGCCCTCTCTGTCCTCTTATGTGTGTTTCTTGGGGTGCCACAAGCTACGCTGTGCCAGATATGGCCTACTCTACTGTGTGCCTGGGGTGCCAGCACATAACATCTGCCTTTGTGCCTGCCGTGCACCCCAAAAGTGCCATGAAATTGGTTGGAAAACAAATAAGTTCAGAAATATGTTTCCAGAATGCTTCGCAAAATATTATGAAGACCTCTACACTTCTACCAATCCTAAGATGGAAGATATTCAACAACTCATGCAAAACAAAAAGCTCTTCAAAAAAACTCTCCCCGGAACACAATTCTTTTATGGAAGCGCCCATCACCCCGGAAGAGGTCCAGAAAGCAAATTCTCATACAAAATCAAATACGGCTCCGGGCACAGATGGATTTGGCCCAGAATTCTATAAATTGTTTCAACATCCACTAGCAGAACATCTAGCTGATCCTCGTAACCACATCTTGGAGACAGGGAAAATGCCTCCTTCATGAGAAGAATCTTTAATAATACCTATCCCTAAACCTGCTGGAAACAGAGAGTCACCTGCCTCATTCCAACCCATAACACTCATAGACTGTGACACGAAACATTTGGCGAAGATACTGGCTTCTAGGCTTCAAAACATCATTCATCATTATATCGAACCTGACCAGACGGGTTTCATCCCTAACAGATCTCTAACAGATAACATCAGGCCCACTTTAAACATCATCTCTTGCAGCTAACTTCAACCGGTTGACTCTATAATCCTGTCTGTAGACCTAGAGAAAGCCGTCAACAGTGTGGAAATTAAGTACCTACGACAACTTCGAACTGCCACGATTTTGGATCCAAATGTCAAACTGCCATTCAGTCGATGTATGCAGCTCCTAAAGCTAAGATCCTAACAAATGACAACACGAGCAGATCCATAAAACTGCAGAGAGGCACCAGACAAGGCTGTCTGATGTCACTACTCCTTTTTGCTCTAGCGATAGAACCTCTAGCGTCAGCCATCTGAACAAACCCCTCAATGGCCGAATCTACACATGCATTTTAGAATCAGCTTGATGCCGCTGTTATCCCATGTGGTCTAGAACTGCTGCGCCTCTGCTTTCAAGTTAGCATTAGGGGAGCTGTCCACTTTGTCTTTTTTTCAGCTATCTAATCACAATCTATTGTTCATCACTAGATGGCCCCTGGGGGTTACTGGATTGTTCTGGGACCGGAATGAGAGGCCCCACAGTGGAATGGTAGCCCCTGGGGTTAGCAGGAGTATTCTGGGACTGGAATAACCGGCTCCGGAGTGGAATGACAGCCCAGGGGGTAGAAGATGTGTTCTGGGACTGTAATGATAGGCCTGGCATTCCAGTTCCAGGACACTCCTCTTACTCCAAGGGGATGTCATTCCACCATTGGGCCTGTCATTCCACTCCCAGAACACAACTGCTACCCCGAAATACTTCCAAGGCTGATTAGCAGCAAACTAGCTGTGATGGAAAGCACTCAAGCAACAGATTAATGGCCACTAGGTACTGTGGAACCTGTATCGCAGTATATGAAAAGGGACGTGCAAAGCAACGCTTGGAAACTGTGAGATATCGCATGGGACAAAGGTGCTCCTGAGTTATGAAAGGCCCATTTTAATATTCCATGTGACAAAGCCACTGGTCTAACATTCCCACTACAATTAGCTTCAATACATTCCTACCTTTCAAATTCTCTTTCTTCTGAGCTACCAAGAAGCCTGGAAAGGAGAAAAGAAATATTACTGAATAGGCAAACACTACCAAGAAGCCTGGAAAGGAGAAAAGAGATATTACTGAACAGGCACCAACGATGAGAATCCAGGCAAACCAGAATATCCGTTTCTCCATTCTCCTAATGGACAGAAGTACCATCAGGGCTTCATTCGAGACGTGGCCCTGGAACTTTTTTCAGTTTCTGGATTCTCATCTCACAAGAGGATTCAGATTTCCACTTCCCTAACTAGGAAGCGATTAGAATCAGATGTCTGTGTGTCTTAGAATCCAGGACAATTAGTCTGATTTCCAGGTAGGCTTTAGACCTAATTTCTGTCACTCCAGAAAGTAAATTCTATGCATCAGTCCCTCCCATTTTCACAAAAATCAACTCAGTCAGCCCCCATCCCTCCTGTTCCCACTTATAGGCCCTCCTTAGGTTTGGTAATTCTCACCAAAGCAAGAAGATGGAGACAGAAGGCATCATGGGACAAAGCTGAGGTCCTGAGGAGCAGCTTCCGTCACTACTGACTGTCCTTAGCTCAAATTTGGTATTTTCTGTGGGACCACTCAGATTACATCTAAGACTGCAGGAAGCTCAGCCCTCAAGACACCATTGGCCGACACAGCCTCGATACTGAGCCTCTCACCAGCTCTTCAATCTGTAGGAAGCATCGCCAGTGATCAGATATCACTTCATGTATTAAGTCAGTCATATTCTTGAATGAAGTGCAAACAGCACTTTAGCAATTGTATTGAAACATAATGCGTGATAGATCTGTTATGGAAATTACAGATAATAAAAATGATGATAGGAACAACAGGGTCTCCGACTCCAACCCCTCCTATGTATATTTTTATTCACAAAATTTATACCCTGCCTTTCTGCCTTCATCAGGGCCACCGAGGCCACTAACAGACTGAAAACATACATTGTGAAAACACTTCTTAAGAGCAGTGTTCCCTCTAAGCTGAGCTAGTGTGAGCTAGCTCACAGTTTTTTAGCCTCCGGCTCTCACATTTTTGTCTCGGCTCAGGAAGGATGGCTCCAGGGCAAACTAATATATGCAGTAGCCAAATCGCTCGCTCAAAACTTTAATGCCAGTAGCTCACAAAGTAGAATTTTTGCTCACAGAACTCTACAGCTTAGAGGGAACATTGCTTAAGAGCCATTAAAACTGAATAAAAACATATCCTCAAAACAGTTAAAACACATATATAGTAAACATGCATAAAAACAAGTATTAGAACATAGGGCAGGAAAGAGGAGGAGGAGGAGGAGGAGAAGAAGATTGGATTTATACCCCGCCCTTCACTTGGAGTCTCAGAGCATCTTACAAACTCCTTTCCCTTCTCCTCCCCACAACACACACCCTGTGAGGTAGGTGAGGCTGAGAGAGCTCTGACTGAGAACTGCTCTTTCAAGGACAGCTCTGACAGAACTATGGCTTGCCCAAGGTCATCCAGCAGCTGCAAGTGGAGGAGTGGGAATCAAACTCGGTTCTCCCAGATTAGAGTCCGCGCACTTAACCACTACACCAAACTGGCGGGGGGGTGTCACTGAGGAAATGCCAGAAAAAACAAAGAAGTCTTCTGCACCCACTGATGGAAGACGGCAACAGAAGGGGACAGGCAAGTCTTTCTGGGGAGAGAGTTCCAGAGTTCTACTTTATATATCCCATGTAAATTCAATTTTTGTGTTTTCCTTGCTTCAGAGGTGCCTTATATTCGAAGAGTCAAATGGTGGTGTCGGGTCTTTTCACACCGCTACTATTCATTGGCAGCATCAGCAAAAAAAGATAACCGAACCAGCTTTGCATCTTGTCTCTCAAGATGGTAGGGAACTCCACAGTGAGAAACCATTTGGGGAGATCTTTCCCCCCCTCCAGATACCTCATTTTGCCCCACTCTATTCTGACTCTTTCAAAATCTATGGCTGGCTGTGGGGGAGGTTATCCG
>NW_015160947.1:48486-66302 GCF_001447785.1 Gekko japonicus
TGCTGCTGTGACTGCTGCCTGACCATTCCTTTGTTTGGTTTTGTTTTGGCCCGGAATGCTTGACTCACCAGGGGCAGCTGGGAAGAAGTTGGTTGTGGTTTTGTTCAAGTACCCAGCAGTGTTTGGTGAGAGAAGCAAGAAGACTATGTGCAAGTGGGCATGTGTAGGGGGAGAGAGAGAAAGCAGGTTTGGATCTGGAACACCAGAGAAAAAGTTCTGCAGAACATAAGACACGGCTGAAATTATAAAAACCTATTTTTGTGTGTGTGTTTGTATCATCACTATTGCTCTTCTGTGGAATTAAACAACTATTGTCCTTGTATTGGAAGCTGAAAGCCTCAGCACTGTACAAAAGGCAGTAGAGCGAGTAAGGTGGATTGGTCAGTTTCCTCTGGTTTGTTCTGGGGCTGTCTGTGTTTCAGTTCTCAGGACTTCTCTCCTTCTGGCTACCTTCTTCTTTGTTCTCTCCCTCTGTCTTTCTCTCTGATCTTCCAGAGGGCAACATGTGTTCTCTGAACTGCTCTACATCCTCGAGTTAGATAGTGAGTTGAATGCCTATCTCCCCATACCTATCTTAGTAAAAAGGTAAAGGTTCCCTTGCTCGAAAGCCAGTCGAATCCGACTCTAGGGTTGCGGTGCTCATCTCCGTTTCAAAGCCGAAGAGCCAGCGCTGTCCGAAGACGTTTCCGTGGTCACATGGCCGGCATGACTAAACACCAAGGCGCACGGAACGCTGTTACCTTCCCACCGAAGTGGTACCTATTTATCTACTTGCAATTTCTTGCTTTCTAACTGCTAGGTTGGCAGGAGCTGGAACTAGAGGCAGGAGCTCAGTCCGTCATGCGGCACACTCAGGTCTCGAACTGCTGAACTACTGACCTCCCACAGCCTGCAGTTCAGCGTCTTAACCACTTGAGCCACCGCAGCTCCTACCTTAGTACATATTTTCTTTTTAGTACATCTTTCCTTTCTTAAAGCCACAAGCCTTGTGCGGTGGACTTTATTCTGAAGTGGCCTCCCCCATTGGCTAGTGCACGGCCAACCCCTGTTAACACCTTAAACTACAAAGCTGTGTGGCAAAGCTCAGAGCAACATCACAGAACTCCCATAGACTGCCATCCAGGCAGTGATCAGTCTGAGAATACAATTTGTTTCTGTCATATTGCTGACTTTAATATAGTTTGCAGAGAAGGATACACGTAGTGAAATTTAAAGAGAGTTCTTCAGACATGCCACCGATACTTTGATCTTCCCAGAAGCCATTTCTGATCAAATACCATAGAGCAGGGATCCCCAACATGGGGCCCCTGGGCAGCACAGCACCCACTAACCCCTTTCCTGGGCTCTGTCAAGAGTGTCTAGAAAGTGGGTGGGGCCAGGGTAAGCTTTTGACCCCCAGGACTTCCGATTAGCCACTGGAGATCTCACTGACTATGCAGATTAAAAAGCATCTAGTTAAGCAGAGCTCCTGCCTGAAATGTTGAAGAGTTACTGTGAGAGTTATGCGTAACCTTGCTCCCTGGCATTTTGTTGTTGGATCCACATCTGGTGGCAGCCATCTTACGGCTGGCTCTGCCTCCCGCCTCAAGTGACAGCCATTTTATCGTTGCACCCACTAATTGGTGTCAGAATTTCAAAAGGGCCCGCAGGCTCAAAAAGGTGTTTAGGGAGTTCACCCATTCTGTTCTGTGATGCCAAGGGTGAAGTAAACAGGCAAGCAACTGGAGACCAAGTCTTAACTGTCAATCTGATCAATAGAACAAAAGCTGAGTCCAGTGGCATCTTAAACACCCACAACACTTCCCAGGGTATACACTTTTGTGAGTCAAATCTCACTTTGTCAGATACAAAGTAAAAGCAGAGGGAGAGATGCAGAGCCCAACAGAACGAAAGGGGGATGAGAAATAGAAGCAGATCTGTGGCATATTTGTTTGATAGGCAATGGGGAAGGGCAATGCAGGCTAAAATCAGCTCAAACATTGGTCCCATCAATTTAATCTTGACAGATACAGATGCAGACTTGTGTGTATGCATAGTCTCCCTCCTGTCGCTGAAGAAT
This sequence comes from Gekko japonicus, assembly GCF_001447785.1. Taxonomy (NCBI): domain Eukaryota; kingdom Metazoa; phylum Chordata; class Lepidosauria; order Squamata; family Gekkonidae; genus Gekko; species Gekko japonicus. The sequence goes on from NW_015160947.1 coordinate 50,546, forward strand.
ACATGGTTCCTCTTTTTGCTCAGCTAGTGAGAAGTGGTGTCCTTATGCAATGGAAACTGTGATGAATGATGCGGTGTTCTATGTCCCCCTGCAACTGTTGCATGCCTTGGCACCAAAGATAAAGCCTATCGATTATGACCATGTGAGATGCTGATGTTAGGAACCACGTGGCCCTGGAGGTGATAAGTAGAGCTGGTTTCCTGCAGTAGCAGCTGGTTTCCTGCCACAATTATCTGGGCATTGGGCAAATAGTGCTGAGGAGCTAAGATTTGTACGGGGACAGCAGAGAAAAGGGGAAACTGAAGGCGGAGATAATGTATTTAGTTGATATTTTTCATATAAGGAAATAAACAAAAGGTTGCAAAGACAAAAGTTTCTCAGGCAGGAACACACAAATTCCAGTTGGATAATAATGAACCCAAGGCTTCTTGAATCTGTGTTGAAATGCAGACAAGAGGGCTGCACCAATGCAGAATCCGGGAGTAAGATGCAATTTCTTTTCCTACTTGCACCCTCATTGTTCTCTTGTCTTCATTGAGTCTGGTGGCCAGTTCCTTGGTCATGGATTCTAGGTTTGCCAACAACCTGGAGAAAAAAACATCCTGCCCTTCACGAGAAACGTAATGTGTGGAAATGGGAAGGAGACGTTTTTCATGACATTGTGGCAGATAGCCTGACAAATAACATCTCATTAACCCTCTATTAGGAGCTGCGGTGGCTCAAGTGGTTAAGACGCTGAACTGCAGGCTGTGGAAGGTCAGTAGTTCAGCAGTTCGAGACCCAGGTGCCGCATGACGGAGTGAGCTCCCGTCTCTAGTTCCAGCTCCTGCCAACCTAGCAGTTCGAAAGCAAGAAATTGCAAGTAGATAAATAGGTACCACTTTGGTGGGAAGGTAACAGCGTTCCGTGCGCCTTGGTGTTTAGTCATGCCGGCCACATGACCACGGAAACGTCTTCGGACAGCGCTGGCTCTTCGGCTTTGAAACGGAGATGAGCACCGCAACCCTAGAGTCGGATTCGACTGGCTTTTGGGCAAGGGAACCTTTACCTTTACTAACCCTCTATTAACAGGCCAGGAGGCTTTTTCTCCAGGCTGTTGGCAAGCCGATGCCATGGAATCCGATGCTGGCACACCGTGAAAAAGAACTTGCACTCCCAAATCTCTAAACTGTGCCTAAAATCCCTTCCACAGCAACAACGGACTGGATTGAACCAGTGGGCAAGGAGAGTCTGACGGCTGATGGTGCTACAGTGAGGCTCAGTGTGGGCGGAACCTGTGGGGGAGGGGCTTACAGGGAGACTGGAGAAGGAGCAGTAGCCACGGGGATGGTCCAAATCCACCCAACATGGTTTTGACGGTGTGGATCCTTCAAATTCCAGGCCCTCAAACACTTTCAACGTCAGTTCCTCCTAAAGCAGAATGGCAGCTGGCTAAAGAAAAACAGGTTGCTTACCTGCAACCGAGAATCCCCGAGTGGTCATCTGTGCAGTCCCACACATGGGTTGGGCACCTTCGCACGACCTCAACTGGAGAATATTCCAGGGCTTGCCTCAGAAAAACTTTTGGCGGGCTCTCTTCCCACCCTGGGGGGCAGACACGCACTGTGCATGCCTGGAGTGGGGGAGAGAGTTGCCTCCTACTCAGTTCCTTCAACCGCTACTGGTAGGGGTTAGGGTAGGGGTTAGGGCTAGTGATAGATTTAAGTTTGGGGATAGGGTAGGGTTAAGGTTAGGGTTAGGCTAGGGGTTAGGGTTAGGATTAAGGTTAGGGTTATGTAGGGGTTGGGGTTAGGGTAGGTGTTAGGGTTAGATTTAAGTTTAGGGTTAGGGTAGGAGTTAGGGTTAGAGTTAGGTTTAGGGGTTAAGTTAGGTTTGGGGTTAGGGTTAGAGTTGGGGTTTGGGTAGGAGTTACGGTAAGGGTTCTAGTAATAGGGGTGGGGTTTGGGTAGGGGTTACGTTTAGGGTTAGTCTTAGGGTTACTTGTGACTGCTTGTATATGATTGATGCTGGTCTTTGACTATATTAATAAATCTGAATCTAGGGTTAGGGTAGGGGTTATGGTTAGGCTACAGGTTAGGGATCTGGTTGGGATTTGGGTTAGGGTAGGGGTTAGGGTTTTGGTTATAGTTAGCATTAGGGTTAGGGATAGGGCTGGGGATAGGGTAGGGGTTAGATTTAGGGTTAAGGTTATGTTTAGCCTTAGGGTTAGGGATAGCATTAGAGTACAGGCTAGGGGTTGGGGTTAGGGTTAAGGTAGGGGTTAGAATTAGGATTAGGGCTAGGGCAGGGGTTAGGGTAGGTGTTAGGGTTGGGGTTAATGTAGGAGTTAAGCTTAGGTTCGGGAGAATAGATATTTTCTAGGGAAATAGACCTTTATTTAAAAAAAACCTTTTCCACATACAAATCAAATCAAACAAATCAGACAAACTGATTTTAAACAATCTTTAACAGACAGCTTAACAATATATACAGCAATATAGTCTTATAAACTTTTGAAAATATGTATCTATATAACTGTATAACCAAATTAAGTTAAATTAAATTAAACTAAACACTATAATATTGGAGTACAGAGATGTATAAAGAATACAAAACCATACGATCTATATAGTACTTTATATTGTACATTATAGGAGCTGCGGTGGCTCAAGTGGTTAAGACGCTGAACTGCAGGCTGTGGAAGGTCGGTAGTTCAGCAGTTCGAGACCCGAGTGTGCCGCATGACAGAGTGAGCTCCCGTCTCTAGTTCCAGCTCCTGCCAACCTAGCAGTTCGAAAGCAAGAAATTGCAAGTAGATAAATAGGTACCACTTCGGTGGGAAGGTAACAGCGTTTCCGTGCGCCTTGGTGTTTAGTCATGCCGGCCACATGACCATGGAAACGTCTTCGGACAGCGCTGGCTCTTCGGCTTTGAAACGGAGATGAGCACCGCAACCCTAGAGTCGGATTCGACTGGCTTTCGAGCAAGGGAACCTTTACCTTTACTTTATTGTACATTATATTACATTATGTTATGTTATGTTCTTGCAAAAACTTCTTCATTTTCTTCTCCTCTACTGTAAGCGGCTTCATAGCCAACATCCCCTTTGGACCCCAGCTAATCCTGTCCGTGTCCGCTGACCAAATGTTAAAATCCCCAAGTACAATCGGCTGCCGATATGTTCGCAAGAAATCTTTCATAGATCCCCACAGCTTTTTCCTTTTAGAACTTAACACTGGAGCATAAACTGCCACCAATCTATATTTCTGAGAAGAAAGTCCACCAGCCTCCCTTAAATTAAAATCAATTACAAATAAGTGACCAGGATGTGCATCTATTTGGGTTAGGATTAAGGTTATGGTAGGGGTTAGGGTTAAGGTTATGGTTAGCATTAGGGTTATGGTACTGGCTAGAGTTAGAGTTAGGGTTAGGCTAGGGGTTAGGGTTAAAGTAGGGGTTAGGGTTAGAGTTAGGGGCTATGGTTAGTGTAGGGTTATGGTTAGGGGAGGGGTTAGGCTTAGGTTTGGGATTAGGGTTAGAGTTAAGGTTAGGGTAGGTGTTAAGTTTAGGGTTGGGGTTAGGGTTAGGGTAGTGTTTAAGGTTAGTGTTTTGGGTTAGTGTTTTGGTTCAAGTTAGGGTTGTGGTTAGGGTTAGGATTGGGGTTAGTGTAGGAGTTGGGGTTAGTTTAGGGTTGGGGTTAGGTTAGGTGTTAGGTTTTAGTTTGGATTTAGGTTAAGGGTTAGGTTTGAGGTTAATATAGGGGTTAGGGTTAGAGTTAGGATTATGGTTGTGGTAGGGGTTGGATTAGGGTTAAGGTCACAGTTAGGGTAGGGGTTAGGGTTAAAGTAGGGGTTAGAGCTGGGGTTAGGGAAGGGTTTAGGGTAGGGGTAGAGTTCGACTTGGGGTTGGGATTAGGGTTGGAGTTAGGGTTAAGGTTATGGTTAGTGTTAGGGATAGGTTTAGGGTATGCGTTAGGGTTAGGGTTTGGGTGTTAGGGTAGGAATTAGGGTTAGTGTTAGTTTTAGGGTTATGGTAGGGGTTAGCAGGCCCTGATGACCCATCACAGCCCTTCCTGAAGGCTCCAGAGGGAGAGCATGTGTTCATGGATGGCCTCCAGGAGGTTGTTGGTGTGGAGGGTGAGGCTGTGGATGGCTGGCTGCTCATCTGAAGTCATCTGCCTGAGAGCCTTGTAGGTGATGCTGAGCTTCCATTTCTGTTTTGTTTCCACTTCAGTGATTCCCAAGATATTGAAAACGGCCTCTCAGATGTGGGTTTGAGGGCTCTTTAGGTGCTCCAAGATCTGCTGCAGGAAGTGGCATGTTTTTAATTGTTTTATGTGAGGCTTGTGCCTGATTGTGAGCCGCCCTGCGCCTGCACTGCGGGGAGGGAGGGCTATAAACCAAATTTATAAATAAATAAATAAATAACCATTTTGTGATGACAAGACAAAGGGACTTTTTGTCCTGGTTCAGGGTTAGTGGCTGCAGTTTGCTGTGATCTAAGAAGATGGCTACTCTTGGCAGGATCTTCCAACAAGCTTCAACAATGGTGGGCCTTCTCTAATTAAGGGGCAACAGAAGAGGCACCAGGCTGTGGAGGGCATGAGGTTTCCCTCCCCTCTCAGCTCCCCATTCCAGCATGGCCTGGAAGATGGAGAAGGCAAAGAGCCAGACAGAGTTCAGCATCCAGGAGTGAAGGCATGTGGCCAGCCACAGGTGGACTTGTGACTTTAATCTAGTAGCAGTGCAGTTGGCCGAACAGCATGTGGGCCTTCTGGTGGTCAGCTCTCTACAAGTTGGCCACTGCCTCCGGCAGCTTCCACACCTGGTTTGGGCTATCTGAATCTATAAAGTACAGGAGTCTGGTAGGTGAGAACACAGCTAGGGGGTCTTTTGCTGTTTCCCTGCTTATGGGTTTCCCAAAGGCCACTGACCACTGTGAGAGCCTGCTGGAATAGATGGACCACTGTGTTTCAGTTGCTTCCCCAAGCAGGATGTGAAATAGCCTTGTTAACTTTCTCAGAAAACATCTGCTATTGGTTTTCTCTCCATGGTCACCTCATAGATTAGCCGGACTCAACACTTTCTGGAGCAAGTATGTTAAACCCCCCAAAAAAAAAACATGTGAACATTGTGTTCAGATTGTTGTTGTTGTTCAAACACACAGTCGAGTATGACTCTTCACGACCCCATGGACCACATCATGCCAGGCCTTCCTGTCTTCTGTCGTGCTCTGGAGTTTGCTTAATTAACAAGCTATTAACATAGTTTGCATGTTTGTATTTCACAAACAGAAACGAATTGCAGGAATTGGAGATTACTGGAATTGGAGATTACTGAATTACAGGTTATTACAACTCTCAGGACAATGGAACCCCCAGGATTTAACTGAGATATCGGCCTCTTATCTCACTACACATGTTAACTCACTCAGTTCTCACTTATTCCCAAAAATTAAACTTTGTTGGTCTTGAAGGTGCCACTGGACTAAAACTGCATTCTCACATCTGTTTGTTAACTCTTGTAGTTGTATGTCTGCTGTTAACGCCTTTGTTATCTGTATGTCAGTTTGCTGCTATTTACATGTCATACCAAATGTGTTATTCCAATCTTAGCGGTATTTATTGCTCAGTTACTTATGCATCTTGACTCTAATTAGCTGTTCCTGACAACTAGCCCCCCTTAAAAAGGTAAAGGTTCCCTTGCTCGAAAGCCAGTCGAATCCGACTCTAGGGTTGCGGTGCTCATCTCCGTTTCAAAGCCGAAGAGCCAGCGCTGTCCGAAGACGTTTCCATGGTCATGTGGCTGGCATGACTAAACACCAAGGCGCACGGAATGCTGTTACCTTCCCACCGAAGCGGTACCTATTTATCTACTTGCAATTTCTTGCTTTCGAACTGCTAGGTTGGCAGGAGCTGGAACTAGAGACGGGAGCTCACTCCGTCATGTGGCACACTCAGGTCTCGAACCGCTGGACCTTCCACAGCCTGCAGTTCAGCGTCTTAACCACTTGAGCCACCGCAGCTCCTTACTTAAATGTAAAATTTGAGGAAATCTGTTTCAATGTATCTGAAGGCGTGTGCATTTACACATGCTAAGTCTCTCAGTTCTCGCTTATACCTAGAATTGAACTTTGTTGGTCTTGAAGGTGCCACTGGATGCAAACTTCATTCTCACACCTGTTGGTTAACTCTTGTAGCTTTATGCTAATTTACTGCCATTCACAGAACTGACCAACTACCTTAATCCAATCTCAGCTATAACCACCCAGTTACACTTGGGCATCTTGGCTGTGACAAGCCCTTCCTGGCAACTAACTGCCCCCACCCCTCTCTCTTCCAATAAGTAAGGGGTGAGGAAATTCTGTTTCACTGTATCTGAAGAGGTTTGCTTGCACACAAAAGCTTATACCTTGAATAAAACTTTTGTTGGTCTTAAAGGTGCCAATGGGCTCCAACTTTGTTCGGCTGCTTCAGACTAAAATGGCAACTCACCTGCATACATACCATTGGCAGGGTAATGAACACAGCAATGGTACACAACCTGATTAAATTGTAGATAATGGTTTATTGCAAGTAGATAAATAGGTACCAGTTCAGTGGGAAGGTAACAGCGTTCTGTGCGCCTTGGTGTTTAGTCATGCCAGCCACATGACCACGGAAAACGTCTTCGGACCACTGTTCCCTCTAAGCTGAGTTACTGTGAGCTAGCTCACGGTTTTTTAGCCTCCAGCTCACACATTTTTGTCTTAGCTCATGAAGGATGGCTCCAGAGCAAATGAATTTATGCAGTAGCCAAATACCTCGCTCACAACTTTAGTGCCAGTAGCTCACAAAGTGGAATTTTTGCTCACAACACTCCACAGCTTAGAGGGAACATTGCTTCGGACAGTGCTGGCTCTTCGGCTTTGAAACGGAGATGAGCACCGCAACCCTGGAGTCGGATTCAACTGGCTTTCGAGCAAGGGAACCTTTACCTTTTACTTTTTAATGGTTTATTTTGGAATTAACACACTTGATAGGAAAGAGAAGAGACAAAGATAGATTCCTAACCACATCTCTAACTGAGAGAGAGGGTAAGACAGGGTGTGTCACTTCCGGGAAGAAGGGGGAAATTGCCCTAAGAGTAGTAATCTGGAGGCAGACAAGGAATGACATTTAGCAGGAGAGAAGGTGCTGACCTCACTATCCTATCTTACCACCTGCCTGGCCTTGGATGGGGGTAAAATGTTGCCTGAGGAGGAACATCATCCCGGCGCTCCGGCATTTATTCCATCGTCCGCCAATGAGAGTCATCGACCATCTTGGATTTTAAAATGAACTTTAAATGAACCTTATCATGTACTGTAGAGCACCATTTTAGCTTGTATTTATTGAAGTTTTAATGTATTTTATGTTTTTTTTCGGCTTGGCCGCTGTTAGCCGCCCTGGGCCGTATGGGTAGGGCGGGATATAAATCCCAAGAATAAATAAATAAATATAAATAAATCTAATTGTCTCCTTGCTGCCTCCTGCAGGGTCTTCTTCTCTCCTTCTTTGTACACCAGACATTGCCTTTTCCAATACTTTTCTCAGAGCAGCTTACAAACTCCTTCCCCTTCCCCTAACAGACACCCTGTGAGGTAGGTGGGGCTGAGAGAGCTCTGACAGAAACTGCTCTTTTTCAAGAACAACTCTTATCAGAGCTACGGCTTGCCCAAGGTCATCCAGCCAGGTGCAAGTGGAGGAGTAGGGAATCAAACCCGGCTCTCCCAGATTAGAGGCCGCGCACTTAACCACTACACCAAACTGGTGTAAGCCATCCAGTGTCATAAGTCAATGACTCCCTGCAGGCACAGCTCTGTGCTGCCTCTTCCCACTGCCTGGTTTAAACTGGGCGGCAGGAGAGGGCAGTCCAGCCAGAAGTTATTTCTTCTTCTTTTTTTTACAGCAATCTAAGGCTAGTGTTGGGAGCTGTGGTGGCTCAAGTGGTTAAGACGCTGAACTGCAGGCTGTGGAAGATCGGTAGTTCAGCAGTTCAAGACCCGAGTGTGCCGCATGACGGAGTGAGCTCCCGTCTCTCGTTCCAGCTCCTGCCAACCTAGCAGTTCGAAAGCAAGAAACTGCAAGTAGATATAAATAGGGACCACTTCGGTGGGAAGGTAACAGCGTTCCGTGTGCCTTGGTGTTTAGTCATGCCGGCCACACGACCACGGAAACGTCTTCGGACAGCGCTGGCTCTTCGGCTTTGAAACGGAGATGAGCACCGCCACCCTAGAGTCGGATTCGACTGGCTTTCGAGCAAGGGAACCTTTACCTTTAAGACTAGTGTTAGTCTCACAATGCTAGACTCATGCTGCTTGTAAAAAAATGTTTTAAATGTAAAACAATGAGGGACAGACTGATGAATGGCGGAAGGTACAGAGTGGGCAGAACAACCTGGATGTGGGCATGGGAGTGGCTTACAAGGGGCGGGAAAAGGGCGGGGGAGAATCCGAGGGAATCTGCATGCTTTTGAATTTCCTTCAGCTTGGAAGGGAAGTAAAGGAAAAAACAGCACAAAAGCACTCTCAGAAAACCTGGGAAAACAGCGAACAGAAACTGAACTGAGCAGTTTCTGTCAGAGCTCTCTCAGCCCCACCTACCTCACAGGGTCTCTGTTGTGGGGAGGGAAAGGAGTTTGTAAGCTGCTCTGAGACTCCTTTGGATAGTGAAGGGCGAGGTATAAATCCAATCTCTTCTTCTCTTTTTCTATACCCAGTTTATACAGGTCCCCCTGATAGATATGAGCCAATAAGCGAAAGCAAGCAAGCACACTCAGAAAAATGGCCTGTAGCTCCCAGCGGGAAACAGCGGTACGGCCGAGCAAGTCTCCAAGGCCACAGCAGAGATAACGGAAAACCTGAAGCGCATTCCAGCAGGAGGAGGGGGAGAGCGGGGAGAACACAACAACCCTATGGCGGCATTAGCCGACAACTGGATGGTATCAGAAGCTGCTGCAAGATCCAGGGATGCACTCCCTCATCTCTCACCCAGAGTGGGTCATCCAGTAGGGCAACCACGATATTCCCTGTGCCAAAATGAGGTTTGAAAGGATTGAAATTAGTCCAGATCACCAGTTTCCCTCGAGAAAGCCTGGAGATTGCCAATCTCCACTTGCACCGGTGACAGAAACCTTCTCCTGCGCCTTCCCACATTGAACTCCCATTTGTTTCTCTGTTTTTCTCTCGAGTCAGGCTGACTTATGAGTAATGGTCAAGCAAGGGGCCCCCAGGATCTGCAGGAGACCAGATGGGATGAGCAGTCCGCCCTCTGAGCTGGCAGGTCTCCCAACACCAGCTGGGGCTTCAGGATCCCTTTTCCCTTGTTGCGTGGGATCTCCAAAGAGGACCAAACAAAGAGCATTAATGTAAAGGTAAAGGTAAAGGTTCCCTTGCTCGAAAGCCAGTCGAATCCGACTCTAGGGTTGCGGTGCTCATCTCCGTTTCAAAGCCGAAGAGCCAGCGCTGTCCGAAGACGTTTCCGTGGTCATGTGGCCGGCATGACTAAACACCAAGGCGCACGGAACGCTGTTACCTTCCCACCGAAGTGGTCCCTATTTATCTACTTGCAATTTCTTGCTTTCGAACTGCTAGTTTGGCAGGAGCTGGAACTAGAGACGGGAGCTCACCCCGTCATGCGGCACCCGGGTCTTGAACTGCTGAACTACTGACCTTCCACAGCCTGCAGTTCAGCGTCTTAACCACTTGAGCCACCGCAGCTCCTTAGCATTAATGTACATCGGGACAAAAAGCCCAACTTCCAAGTATAGGCTAATGGGCTCTGAACTTGCTGACCCTGAGAAGGGAAAAGATCTTGCGGTCATAGCGGGTAGCTCAATGAAAGTGCCAACCCCAGTGTGCTGCAGTGGTGAAAAAGGCAAACTCTATGTTAGGCGTTACTGAATAGGGATTGAAAATAAAACGGCCGATATTGTAATGCCCCTGTACAGATCAATGGTGTGACCTCATTTGGAATACTGTGTAGAGTTCTGGTCACCATATCTCAAAAAGGTCATTGCAGAGCCGGAAAAAGTGCGGAGGAGGGCAACCAAGATGATGAGGGGCAGGGCTTTTTTTGGTAGAAAAAGCCCAGCAGGAACTCATTACCATAATAGGCCATACCCAACAGCATGAACTCATTAGCATATTAGGCCACACCCATGACAGCACAGCTCATTAGCATATTAGGCCACACCCCCTGTGTTACCAGAAGTGTGCTCATCCAGCCACACCCACCTTTTGCTTCTTATTCTGTTTACCTTGTTTGTTGTCAAAACCCAGGGCCTTTTTTCGTTGCAGGAACTCCTTTGCATGTTAGGCCACACACCCCTAATGTAGCCAAAACAAAACAGCAAAGGCAAAAAAAGGATCCAGTTAGGGAAACAATATGATATTTAGTGATACTGTTTAGTACAGAGGAGGGCAACCAAGATGATTATGGGGGTGGAGCACGTTCCCTCTGAGGAAAGGCTGAAGAGACTTTTCAGTTTAGAAAAGGGACAACTAAGGGGGGAAATGATAGAGGTTTATAGAATTATGCACAGAATGGAGTCGACCAAGAGAAATTTTTCTCCCTCTCCCAAAATACTAGAACTTACTCGAGGGCATCCAATGAGGCTGATGGGCAGTAGGTTCAGGGCAGACAAAAGGAAATACTACTTTACACAGAGAGTGATTAAAATGTGGAATTTGCTGCCGGAGGATGTAGTGATGGCCACAGCTTAAATAAATGAAAGGTAAGGCTGTTAATGGCGACGAGCCATGGTGACTGAGGGGAATCTCCACATTCAGAGGCACCAAACTTCTGAATCCAAGAGCCAGGACGCAACATTAGGGGAAGGCCTTGGCCTCTATGCCCTATTGTTGGCTGTCCAGAGGAACTGGTTGGCCACCGTGTAAGACAGCACGCTGGACTAGATGGACCACTGGTCTGATCCAGCAGGGCTCTTCTTAGGTTCTTACCTCTTCAAGAAACTGAAGCCAGATAGCGAAGTACTGCAATAACCAGCAGTCAAGAGAAATATTCCATCAGCTCTTAAATGTCAGAAATAGTTCAGTTCAGAGCATTTTAAACCCTTTTTAAATAAAAATTAAAGCTACCTAGTGAATTCATGGTAGACCGGAGGATGTAGTGATGGCCACAGCTTAAATAAATGAAAGGTAAGGCTGTTAATGGCGACGAGCCATGGTGACTGAGGGGAATCTCCACATTCAGAGGCACCAAACTTCTGAATCCAAGAGCCAGGACGCAACATTAGGGGAAGGCCTTGGCCTCTATGCCCTATTGTTGGCTGTCCAGAGGAACTGGTTGGCCACCGTGTAAGACAGCACGCTGGACTAGATGGACCACTGGTCTGATCCAGCAGGGCTCTTCTTAGGTTCTTACCTCTTCAAGAAACTGAAGCCAGATAGCACAGAACTGCAATAACTGGCAGTCAAGAAATCTTCCATCGGCTCTTAAATGTCAGAAATAGTTCAGAGCGTTTTAAAACTTTTATTAAAGCTACCTAGTGAATTCATGGTAGACACAAGATTTAGACTGAGATCTGTCCAGTTCACAGTTAAGTCAATATCTGCCATGCTTCAGTATCCTGCTAGACTGTCTGGATTAGTAACAATCAACACCCTGAATATGTGGATTTCGAAGGACCGATATTTTGAAGGACTGATGATCGGACTCAGAAAACTGATCACATGTAAAACACTGTTGCTGGAAGCAGCCCAAGTCACTGCAGAGCTGTATTTATCTGATTGCAGCTCATGTGCGCATAAATGTTAAAAACCTTCTCGAAATGGAAACCGAATGAAGCAAAAATCCCTCTACAAGTTCATTACAACAGCTAGCTGTTAAATCTTCACTCACAATGCATCGATGACGTATAAATAAAAACAAATGTGCCAATGCCTTTTTATAGTTTGAGCTAAGTGCTCTCGGGAGTGCAAATCAGTTTCAGCTTGCAGTCTATCCCATACCAACTCCTGATGTGACTTCTCGTTTCTAACTGCAGCAGGAGGGTTGTAGAAATTTTCAAGCGAAGCAGTCTGAGATTTGGCCATGGGCTTCTTCAGTTAAGGATGCTGCAATCCAGAACACACTTAAAGGTAAAGGTTCCCTTGCCGGAAAGCCAGTCGAATCCGACTCTAGGGTTGCGGTGCTCATCTCCATTTCAAAGCCGAAGAGCCAGCGCTGTCCGAAGACGTTTCCGTGGTCATGTGGCTGGCATGACTAAAGACCAAGGCGCACGGAACGCTGTTACCTTCCCACCGAAGTGGTACCTATTTATCTACTTGCAATTTCTTGCTTTCGAACTGCTAGGTTGGCAGGAGCTGGAACTAGAGACGGGAGCTCACTCCGTCATGCGGCACACTCGGGTCTCGAACTGCTGAACTACCGACCTTCCACAGCCTGCAGTTCAGCGTCTTAACCACTTGAGCCACACTTACTCGAGACTAAAAGCAGTTGAATTCAGTGAATATGATTGTGTACCTCTAAATATATTTAAGCCCTTTCCTCTTGGAATGTTGCCAGTCTCCACCCTCCAAGCGTGTTTGTTTGCAAGAGCCCTTTGCAGACTGAGAAAGCAGCATTAAGAGAAATTCTCTCAATTCCTCTTTACACAATTTCTCCTTGAATTAAAAAAAAAAACATACCCCACCTTTCTCGTCAATGAGCCAACAATTCATTTCTTTCCCTCTTTTTAGGAATGTGGAGTCAGCTTCTAATAGAGTCCATTTCCACCAAAGAGAAATTTGAGGAGCAGAGGGGCAGGCAGGGAGATTCTGCAAAATTTCAGAACACTGTAGATGCTCAAAGGCAGGCAGCATCTTCCAAAATCTTCCTACTGCTAGACCACCTCTTAGTAGTACATGCGTATCATAGAACTACAAGGGCTCTAGTTACAAAAGGGTGCACTGATTTCTCTACAAAGGGAAATGCAAGACACCCCTTTTCAGAGAGGAAATGGAGCCTTTTCCTCCTCGGGAAGACATATATTTGTTCGGGGACATTTTCATTTTCTAAATGGATCACAGCCTCATGTTTGTTGTTGTGGTTAAGGGCAGCGGACTCTTCGTCTGAAGAACCAGGTTGATTCCCCACTCCTCTACATGCAGCCAGCTGGGTGACCTTGGGCCAGTCAGTTCTCTCAAAGCTCTCTCAGTGCCACCTACCTCATAGGGTGTCTGTTGTGGGGGGAGGAAGGGAAGGAGACGAAGCTGCTCTGAGACTCTGAGTGGAGGGCGGGGTATAAATCCAATCTCCTCCTCTTCTTTTTCAAGATCCAGATTTTACTCTGGTTCCAGAACATACGAACAAAACGTCCTTTAGTATGAGGCTTGCCTAGGGCTGTGCAGTCAGACTTATCAGTCACTATCCAATATGAATTATACATCATTCCCAGGCTTTGCATTAGCAAGAAAACACACACCTACCTTACAGAGCTGCTGTAAGGACTGAGAATGTATGAAAAATGACACTGAAGTGATCCCCCCCCCCTCTATGCTTTAATAGATACACACTCACTTACTGGTTTAGATCCACCAGTGTACTGGCAACATCTTGGACTATAATTACCAGAACCAAACTACAGTACAAGAAACACTGGAGCTCTCCAAGTGGATTCCCCCCTCCCCCATATACAAGAAGCAGTTGCAGGCGCCAGCATGGATCAAACCTGCAGCACTGGGGAAAAGAAAATCCTCCACATGCCATTTTCCTGACCAAAGAGACAGGCGGTGTTGTGCAGTGGTTGTGTCACACTATTATCTGGGAGACCCAGGTCCAAATCCCCACTCTGCTGCAGAAACATGCTAGGTGATCTCGGGCCAGTCACATAAACACAGCCAATGTTCCCTCTAAGCTGTGGAGTTTTGTGAGCAAAAATTCTACTTTGTGAGCTACTGGCATTAAAGTTGTGAGGGAGTGATTTGGCTACTGCATAAATGAGTTTGCTTTGGAGCCCTCCTTCCTGAGCTGAGACAAAAAGGAGTATGCCGGAGGCTAAAAAACTGTGAGCTGGCTCACACTAACTCAGCTTAGAGGGAACACTGCGCATAACCTACCTCATAGGGTTGATGTGAAAATATAATGAAGAGGAGACTTTAGGTCCCTCTTAGGGTAGAAAAGTGGAGACTAAATGAAGTACATATATATACCCATATTGTAATACCTGGGCCCCATCTGTGCTCTAAGCAATAGGGAAATGTTTTTGACATGGAGCTGTTCAGCTCTTCTTCATCAGTGCTGCAGGCCTAAATCCTTATTGTGTGTATGCGCACATGCACAATCACCCTACTTTTTGTTGATGTTGTTCAGTCGCACAGTCGAGCGACTCTTTGCAACCCCATGGACCACATCACGCCAGGTCCTCCTGTCTTCCGCCGTCCTCCGGAGTTTGCTTAATTTCATGTTCGATGCATTGATAACACTGTCTAAACATCTCATTCTTTGCCATCCCCTTCTTCTTTGACCTTCAATCTTTCCCAGCATCAGGGTCTTCTCCAGTGAGTGCTCCCTTCTCATTTGGTGGCCAAATGATTTGAGCTTCAGCTTCAGTCTCTGGCCTTCAAGGGAACAGTCAGGATTGATTTCTTTTAGGATTGACTGATTCGATCTCCTCACAGTCCAAGGGACTCTCAAGAGTCTTCTCCAGCACCATAATTCAAAAGGATCTATTCTTCGGCGCTCAGCCTTCCTTATGGTCCAGCTCTCGCAGCCATACATTACTACCGGGAATACCATTGCTTTGACCATATGGACTTTTGTTGGCATGGTGATGTCTCTACTTTTTATTACGCTGTCTAGGTTTGCCATCACTTTCCTTCCAAGGAGCAGGCGTCTTTTAATTTCATGGCTGTAAGTCACCATCTGCAGTGATTTCCACCCCCCGCCCAATAATGAGAAGTTGGGCTGTTATTCATCACTGTGACCTGCCTGTTAAAGGCTACTCTTGTTCACAAAGAGACTGAGCTCACAAACTGAAGACTACCAACTTAATACATAAGAATATCTTTAAAATTTATTTGACTAATTGTGTTACATTCAATATTTGATGTGTTTCTTCTGGACAAAGAGTTGGCATAAATACAAACAAGCCTTTGTGCCTTCCCTAAACAAGAGATAAAGTACTGGAGACAGGGGAACATAGCTTCCATCTTTGTATTTACAGTCTGCCTTTACAACTTAGTGCTAGGAATATTTACAGAAAGTACAATAAGAACAAAAAGATCATGTCTTGGCAACATACAGAACTTTATACACAATTGTACATGATTTTAAGCACATGGCATCTCGTCATCTCCTTCCAAGCCACTCCCTGCAAGGACCCAAGTTACTCTTCAAGTGACAATTTCTTGCCATTGCAAAACCCATCACTGAGCTATACCTGTATTTTTTGTACACTGTTCATCCGGAATTAGAGTCCTATAATCCTCCTGGGCTATATATTCTGAACACTGTATGTGAATTGCATAAACCCCCCCCCCCCAAACGGGGGGAGGGGCCAACAGAAATGGGGCACCCAAATCCACCCCCCCCCAAAGCTGGGAAGTGACTACAGATAATGGGCAGCCCAATCCTCAAGGCACTGCTGTTAGTACACGGCCCATGGAAGTCAATGGGGTTGTGTTGAGGACTGGAAGCAAGCTTTGTTTCCTACTGTTGGCTTTACAACGGTTCTGCATTCAAAACAGGTGCTCCCCTCCCCCAGACATGATTCCCCTCATCTCTCCTCCTGTTTGATTTTTGCTTTGCATTTAAAAT